>NC_045434.1:160730880-160810511 GCF_002776525.5 Piliocolobus tephrosceles | reverse complement strand
GTGTGTGTGTGTGTGTGTGTGTGTGTGTGTGTGTGTGTGTGTGTGTGTGTGACCTGTGCTTCTGTCTCTGCTCCTGGACAGCTTTTTGTTGCGTATTTTTCTATCTTCTGATCTTCACAGTGCAGACAAAGGTCAAAATTCCCATCTACCTTCACAGGCAAACACTTTAAAGTGCTTCTACATGAGGCAGGTCGTAGGGAGGACCTTTGATTTAAAGTTCAGCATTTACATTTGTAATTTTGACTAATTTCTGTGCTAGCATTAATTAAATTGAAATTATTTAATTAGAATAAAACTAAAATTGGTCATTAGGATTAATTTAACCTGATAGGATTTGTGTGCCTTTCTAGACAAATATTATGAAATATAGTGATAATGAAGCAGTGAGAGGTATAATTTCACATCTTATAATGACTTTAGTATCCACCAGTTGTTCTCTCTGATATCTGGATAGTGCTGATATTGCTCTTTGTTACATCATGACTATTTAGCTAGGGCCACGCTGTATCTCTTAGTTGGCCTCTTCCCAAATATTTTTTTCCTGTCTTGAAGTCTAAAGATGTACCAAACTCCCTTCACACCACCCCCATATTAACATCATTGTTCCCTTTCCCCCACCCCCACCGTCTTCCAGGAAGGCGGTTTGCTTGGCTCATCCCTTGGGCTTTGCATCACAGTGACCTTTGTAAGCCAACAACTGCTGGATGAAACTCCTTATGGAATTCACTAATGCTCCTCAGCCCTGGGGTCAATACTGTCAAATCTGGACTGTCCCCTCGCACCCCTTCCTGGCTGCTCGCTTTGAGTCAGAAGCAGGCACACAGAATGAAGCCCCGACGAGGGATGCCAGGCGCTGAGTAGGTAACTGTAAGGGGGTACAGGACAGAAGCGTTGCTCCTCCTGGTGCCCGATTCACCTCCAGGAAATAGTTTCCCCTCTTCATCCCACACCTTCCACGTAGCTTGATCAAGCAAGCACGCTTCCAAAGTTGGTGCCCTCTGTTTCTTAAAGAAGATTACAGGTGAATGAAACTACTGTTTTACCAGAAGAATCAGCATAAATGAAATGAGATTAGATCTGAATCTGCCTACCCACACATGAACAAGTGTGAAACACTTTGAACTTCAATCAACTATTAAATCAACTAAAAAATTATTTTGTCTTCAAAACCATTAGGATCCACATGGATAAATTAAATCCTCAGGAAAATCTGCAAACCATTTTAAGTTCAAATTTCTCCTGTTCACCATGTTGTCAGAGTTGCTTAAAAAAAAAAAAAAAAAAAAGTAACGTTAGCAGTTATGTTTAATAGGCTTCCTATAGCAGCCATTATTGGCAGGGGTCCAAAGGATAGGGGAAAATGAACCAAAGTTTGATAGATATTTATGAAAAAGAAAGAAGAAAAAATACACAAAAGAAAGAACACATGATTTTCAGTCATTTGGAGTTGACTGACCAATGAGAAATTATCTCTTATGCAAATTATCTTCTTTCTGGAAATCAGCCAATCAGTCCTGGCTAAAGGCTGAGAAACTCTTAAGAGTTGCAAGCCCCAATTCCACCCAATCACTGTAACTAAACTGCTGCTCCCAAAGAAACCATTTTTATCATCCATTTCTGCAGAACATCCTCTAAATGGATTCTTCTTTCCTTCATGTCCTTATCCAGGAAGAGGAACCTTCTGATTTTTGCAGCAGCGGGTTTTATTTAGAAGCATATTCACATTTAATTTGGTTTTAGAAAACCCTTAATGTTTTTCAGCATTGAGCTAGGTTGAGTTCAGGGGATTGAGAAAAAAGACTAAAAGCTTTGCGTGTAGCTAGCATGCTCATGCTATTATTGAACTTTATGCAAGAAAAGTGACGGCTCAATATTGCACCAGGTTAAGAAAAGGCCATGATCTAGCACATGAAGATGAGGTTTCTGTCTTCCCCCAAGACAGAGAGGAATCCCCTTCCCCCACCCCAACAACTCCAAAAATAAAAAAGCATCAGCTCTGCATTGCAGTACTATTAGGAGACAAAACACATGTATTAGTTGATTTCATCCTTACAAACACCATGCTAGCAAGGTGGTCTTCATCCCTTCTTAGCAGAGGTGCAAACTGAGATCCAGATTCACCACACACTCCTAGTCCATCCACACCCAGCCATGCAGTTGCTTCTCTGAACCCCCCTACAGTAGTGCTTACTCTTGAACTATTTGTCTGACTCATCACATGTCACTCTGCAGGGATGCAGCTGCTGAATCTGGGTACCGGAGAAGCCACAACCTACAGTATTGCGGGGTATGCTCACCTATCAGGAAAGGACTACTCCAGTATGAAAAGTTGCTATAAAGTAGTTCTTGAGCATTGCCCTGAGGTTACAGTTACTATTAGCATCATTGATTTATTACTGCTGAACCTACTTTCTTGCTATTGTAGATAAACTCCGATTCAGAGAGAAGTTGAGAAGCAGAGTCCTTGGTCCTCTTTCTCCTATGCCCTTTCCATTTCTGCCCATGAAGATGATGGCTGCTTTCTCTGAACTCTTGGACCCTTGCTTAGCAATAAAGCTAATTGGCTAGTTTCAGTAAGCCAGGAAATCAGCTCTCTCCAGATTGGTTCCCTGTGGGCATCTGAGACCCCCCTTCAAAGCTTCCTGCTTCTAAATGAAAAATAGCCATTTCTTCCTCTCTGATGCACCTTTATTGGCTGGAAAATCCCTGAGATCTTTTTGACCCCAAAAACCTCTTAGGTTTAGGATCTCTTTTGGACTGGGTACATTTCTCTTCATAACTTAATCTTCAAGGCAGAAAAACAATTTAAGCAAACTCTAGTTTTAATATTTGAAGAGAATCAACGTGCATTGACCATTTCCACAGAAAGCTGAAAATCATTGCACAGAAATTTTAAGTCATGGCCATGAGATTCTAGAATCTACATCTAGAAGCCATTGTTCACTTTTCAACTATAATGTTAACTAGAATGCCTTTTAGGGAAAATTAAGAAGCTACAGTTCTCTTGGCCCCTGCCCTGCCTTTCTCTCTGTCTTTCTTTGTCTCTGGAGTAGACCTGAGGAAACTTTTGATACTAACGAGAACTTGGTGCCGCGTAGCCTCTGAGTCTGAAATGCCTGAGAAAGCAGTCCAGATTCCAACTGTAAAACATTCCTTCACCAAGCCTTGGAAACTAGCATACAGAGGCCGGCAGAGTTCAGAGGGAACACATGTAAATGAGGCTCCCTTATAAACTCCTGAGTAGTTTAAACCTGAACTTGAACTTGTAAACATGTTCCTTGAGAACAATGCAGAAAGGTTGATGCAGTAGAACAGGAAGTCATATTTTAGCTCAGACGTTTTACTCCTAATTTAAAAGAAGGAAAATATTTTAAAGTATTCCTTAATTGAACTGTCTTCTAGAATAGCACAAATTGGCATGTCTGCAAGATTTTTGGTATTGCAGAGTCAGAATGGAAGTGTATATGTATATATATCATTTGAACTTACCACCATTCTTGCAAAATAAACAATGGAATTTCCTATCCATATGGTGATTTAACAAGAGGATGTTTAAAGAGCCTGTCAACATATAATAGTCATGCCATCTGTAATTGATTTTATTAATTGATAATAAAGTGACAATAGAGTTGTGGGACTGTTTCAAACTAGCACTGTGTGTGTGTATTCGGAATTTGTTCCCAAATCTCAGTTACTGGTAGAGCACTACCAAGTGGGATTTATCGGAAAACAAAGTGAGAATGAGTTTGTACGCATGCTCAATTTTATAAAACACATTCGTGGGCCGGGCACGGTGGCTCACTCCTGTAATCCCAGCACTTTGAGAGGCCGAGGCGGGCGGATCACGAGGTCAGAAGACTTGAGACCATCCTGGCTAACACGGTGAAACCCCATCTCTACTAAAAATACAAAACAATTAGCCGGGTGCCGTGGTGGTGGCGGGCACCTGTAGTCCCAGCTACTCGGGAGGCTGAGGCAGGAGAATGGCGTAAACCCGGGAGGCGGAGCTTGCAGTGAGCTGAGATAGCACGACTACACTCCAGCCTGGGGGACAGAGCGAGACTCTGTCTCAAAAAAAAAAAAAAAACACATTCGTGAATCAGTCTTCAATAATCTTTGCTTGTGAGGTCTCCAGCTCAGAAGTCACTCACTACTAAAAAGGTAAAAAAAATAATTAAATTGTCTGTGTTAGAATGATATGACCTCCCTCCAAGAAGCATAGATCCCTGACAGGGAAGCCAAGTAGCTGTGCCAATCACATATGCTAAGTACAGTCCAGGTTGTTAGGAAGGCCCTTCACGGAGACCGTCAATGCTATAGGATCTTCACCTTGCACAAATCCCAACCACAACCCCATCAGGAAGTCTCCCCCTCATATCCCCTGGAAATATTTGGAAGGAATCTAATTGTTTGTAGCAATGAATATTGCTTAGTTGTAAATTTAATCTACAAATTTAGAAGGAAATAAATCTGAACATAAAAAGCATTTGCTGTTTCAGCATTAAAAAAAAAAAATTACTGTCATTTGAAACTGCAAACTCTCCCATGTGGGTTTGTTTTGCAAGTCACGTCTTAACAAAGACAAGTTTTGTTGCCATAAAACCCTAAATCCTACCACATCCTCAGAAGCAGGAGAAAAGTATTGCTCAGTGGTTCCGGGTTTGGGCTTTTAGGATAATACACAGAGCTATGACTGCGCAGAGGGAAATTGTTCAGATTTTATCCAGGGTTGTTGGTTCAGATGAAACCCTGACACACACACACCTCCCATCTAGATCATATCAGTGCCTCACATAATTATGCTCCTTACATTTTAGGTCAGTATCTGAAAGTCGTTTTTTGTTTTTATTTTTTCCCTCAAATGCTGTGATAACTAGTATCCTGAGGCCTGTTTTGCAGAAAAGTTAAAGTTGGATCCCTGACTCGCTACAGACTAGGATTTAGATCTCTGACTCCATGATCTGACTTTTTCCACAGGCAAGTTCATTCTGACCTCAATGAAAGATAGGAACAGTTTTACCTCTGCCAATATCCCATCTACCCTGTGAACGATTAAAAAAACACACACACACACACAACACAACAACGATTTCTGGCACCAGTGATATCTAAAAGCAGGTGTTCCTAGAAGGCAAAGAAAGGCATAGCAACAGGATCTTGTAGTATCCTTAGAGAGGTCTGGTGAAGTTCAGGCCCCTCAGCAAGCCGGTGACTGAACTGGGACTTGAACCAGGCCACCAGACCCACAGTCCAGTGCTCAGTGACATCTCACTGTGCTCTCACTGTCTTTTCTCATGAAAATGAAAACGAAGACGCCACAATCTCCTTTGCATTCTCTCCAAATGCTGCCTGTCTGTCTTGTTTCCTTGGCTCACAACAGAAGCCTTCCAGGGGTTGTGGTTTGCAGCTCAAGGTCTTCTTCACTTCCTCTTAATCCTTAGGGACTGTTGGTCTGCATGGCCTGGGAGAGAGTAGAGGTCTGTCGTGATTCCTGCACAGGGATTAAACACAGGTGGAGAGGGAGGGAGACACTAACTTGAGGGGTGGGAGGAGATAGAGAATGGAACTAGAAAGACCAGGAATGGTGGACAGGGGAGAATTAAAGAGGTAAGGAGCAGACTCGTGCCAGGGCTTCAGCATGGAAGTGCCTGCTGGGGTGGAGAAGTCTAAAGGTGGCAGATGCTGCTATCCAGTGTCTGAAGGGCTTCTTGGCTGGAAAGGTTAGTTTGGGAATTCATTTCTGGCAAGAGGCCAGATCTTCTGGCATACTATTGCAGGATGTATCTGGGAGAATTTTTGAAATAACTGGGCTTTTTACTTCAATGTTATTTTCGCTCCAACTGGACTTTATCTTCCTGCACAATCCACACTAAGGTCTCCGCGATCAATACGCTCTCAACCTGAGTCATGTTTGGGAAGAGCAAGAGCGAGGAGGCACGCCGTGGAATGATTATCACAATGTGGCCACGCTCTGCTGAGCTCCGGCCTCCACTCCCACGCCTCTCTTTTTAAACAAGAAAGGTTACCTCCCTGGGCCACCATTGGGCCAACCCCAAGTGTGACTGTCTGCACTTGTTAGACAACAGGCATTTAATTAAAATTGGAATGCGATGTGCAGAAAACATACATTTTTTCATTTCATAGCTCCCCAGGAAGTCATATTCCCTTCCTTCCCCACTCTCCTTGACTCTCCCCCTGCCAAAAATTTTTTTTTTAAAAATTGCAAAGGAAAAGATTATTTTAATGTGAAAATCAAAAATTACAAAGGGCTAGGCTGCTTCTTTATTTTTTGCCTTTGGGGGAGACATTAGCCAATCAGAAAGCCTGTATTGTGTCTTCAGACCAGGAGCCAGCTTTTTCATGGCTAACTTCCCATATGGAAAAGGGTTTGTCCCATTTCAGGGCATTAAAATACAGCGTTTAATGAATTTGCAACTTAAAACTTTTATCTTGCTCTTATGCGATAGAAAGTGTGGCCTGTCTTCTGATATTTGTTGGACTTTGTGGAATCAATAAATACAAAGAAACAGATAATAAACATGAGGCCCAGGTTGAAAAATAAAGCCGCGAAACCCCCTCGCCACTGCATTTTCCGCAGCAGGGGCCATCTACTGCGCTGCCTGCGCTCCACCCAGAAAATCCGCCAGTGCCATCATGACCAAATAGATAGGAACTCTGGACAATTTCATTGGGTCATTGTCCCCTTAATCTCCACGCTGCACCTCAGATCTCAAGCAGCTTCCGTGGCACAGGCTCCATTTAATGGATAGAATCTATTTTTCATGAAAAAGCAGGAAATAAGCTGTCTCTTTCATAAAAAGATTTACAAAATGTAATCATTGTTGAAATATTCCCTTTGAACTGCCGTGTCCACGGGGGTCTCCGGCTCCCAGAGTCGTGCTTCATTAGAACCCCGTCATAAGCGGCTCCAGAAGGGCAGGTACGCTGGTGGTGCCCGGCTTTGATGTCTTGAATGAATGAAAGAAAAGCACAATAAAAAAGAGCTGTTGATCAAGCATAAAATACTCTTTAAGCTGACAGAATAGCAGCGTTAACACACCCTAAGCTGCTTTTAGTTTTTCCCTTTTTTCCTCACATTTTCCTGTGCTTTGTGTACAGTGGGGGTTTGTATTTTATAAGAAGTCTCTGATCTATGTAGTATGCCATTCGCTAACAAAAACCAAAATAGGATTGTTTCTGTCCCACTTGGTTGCCTGACTACTCCCTCCCTTCCTCCCCTTTTCTCCTCACCCCCAACCTCCAAGGCGTGCAGTTTAGCCTTGCAACGCAAGGGCCCAAATGCCTTTCATAAACTCAAGCCAGTTCCTTTTGTGTTGTTGGTTTCGCCGCTCTGATTTTAATATCGCAATTAAAGACAGATTTTTATTTTCTCAAGAATTTTCTCTTGCAACTGGGGAAATGGAATTGACACAGCTGCTACTTTTAACTAAGAAATTATGTCATTAAATAAGAGAAAGCCACCTTGTAGAGCGATTTGCTTTCCCGGGGACTTTAGGTCTCACATGGACCCTAAGGCCCCAGAAACCTTTTACAGTGAGAGAACCCAGCTACCCTGGCTTCCTGGTTTTCTGTAGTAACCCCTAGCCAGGCTTTTAATCCCCACAAAAACTGATAAAGTTGTTACCTCCATTTCCTGGAGTCTAAAACTGAGACCTAGTGATGCTAACTTGCCTAAGGTAGTATCTAACTAGTTCATAATGGTGCCAGGATTTTTGTCATTCAGACCCCAGAGTCCTGGCTCTTACGGCTATGCACGCAGCTCTCTAGTAAGATTTTGAAGCAAATGCAGGTGGGCCAGAGTGCAATGTTTAATCCAGCAGTCTTTGATTTCATGAGGTAAAAGGTTACTTGATGAAAAACGGAAAGGAAGGGAGACCAAAAGAAAAATGTACTTGGTGGTAAGAGAGACACTAGGGCAAGCTGGAATCTCGTGAAAGATTTGGACTTTGGATGAACAGTCAAAATAATTGGATTCTGTATGCACTCTCAAGGTTTGGAGGTACTGGATGGCTTATTGGGTAAAAAAGATTAGTGTTTTCCCGTCTTGAGGTTTGAACCAAAACGAAGGTCTTGGCTGGGAGCAGCACAGTCATTCTCCAGGGATCAGTGGTTTGGACAACTCCTCTGAGCTTGTAGTAAGTAGGCAGCAGTCCATGTTACAAAACTATTGCACATTGCTACTGACGCAGTTGGCCGCAGTTGGCCCCGTTGCAACAACTCTCCCATCGAAACTGCCTGGAGTGGCTTGTGGAGACTTGTGTCCCTCGAGGGAGAGTGTCTGTCATTTGGGGAGACATGGTCATGTGGCACGAGCATGCTAGAAGCCATCCATCCAAGTGCTTTGCTTTGCACTCGTTGGGGTGACTGACACCAGGCTTTGAGAACCTCGGATACAGCTTGCTCTTCCTTCCCTCCTTTATTTATTTAACAGTATTTATTACATGCCTACCCTGGCATCCCTTAGATAGCCAGCTTGCCTGGGATGAAAACAGGTAATTAAAGTTTAGCAACTGTGACAGAGGAGAATCCTGAGGGTAAAGGCCCCAAGAAGACCCCTCTGAAGAAGGAACATCTAATCTTAGAACCCAAGGACTAGCAAGCATTAGCAAAGCCAAGGAGAGGGAAAGCCTGTGCCCAGGCCTGGCAGGGGAGGAAGCATTTGGCTTTGGGGGATCTGGAAAAGTTTAAGGCAACACAAGTGTTGAGGACAAGTGGTGAAAAGATAAGGCCACAAAGGTGCCTGGGACCAATCCCGGCCCATTACTGTTTTAATAGTTTTCTGTACAATAAACAAGTCTTGGTTCGGAGTTACTGAAAACAGACTTTCTTTAATTAAGAAAATAAAATCAGGCAAGAAAAATGATTACAGAGATCAAAGCCTAAGGCTGGCAGTACCAGTAACTAACACCTGTGTACAGCATGACCCCCTTTTCAGAAGAAACCAGTGTAAATCACTGCTGCCTCTTACGAATACAGAATGGTCCTCACAAGACTCTGAGGTTCCCAGGACAGGGACTGGCCTGCTTGAAGTCATACTGCAGGTCAGTGGAAAAGGCGACACCAATCCTGAGTCCTTTGGACACTGGATACTGGGCATGATTCATTGCCAGAAGTTTACAAAATCCTGTTGGGAGAAAAGCAGGCTCTCTGGTATCATTTAGGGTCTAGAATCTAGCCCCTGCTTCCTGATAGACAAGAAAGTCCTTCAGGACAGGGACTGTATTTTACTCATTATATCCGCAGAGCCAGCGTACATAGCACCTAGCACATAGAAGGCCCTTAGTGCTTATTGAATGAGTGAATAAATGCTTCCAAATGGTTTATGCGAATGTGAGAAACTTGAAGTCCGCTCAGAGGCCCCGTCCACTTCCATCATATTGAGATGGGGAGAAGAGACTACCGGGCTTTTGGCTGATTTGCCAAGGACAACTCATTTGGGCTAAACAGTAGACTTTAGTCCATCCACACAAGTGCGGGAAGCCAAAAATGACCCACTGGAGTAGTGTGACCCAGCAAAGCTAGCACCTCCCCAAAAGAGAATGCACAACAGTGACAGCAGCTCCTGGAGTCTTTTGGCTTATTGGCTGGCTGAGCCTCTTTGGGGGCTGATGAGGAGCTGGGCCTGCAGGGTGCAGGGAGGCCAGCCTGTGTTTGCACGTTTCCGTTTTATGTGTGTGAATGTCCTCAAATAACCCACCTTGCCTGCAGAAGAAAGCCAAGTGTCACACCCAGTTCTGGATTCCACATTAACAACCTCCTTCCGCAGTGTTAAACTTTGCCCTTGAGGCCTTTTGTTTAAGCTTTTAATCTGAAAAACAGATTCTGCTGCATCACAGTCCTCTCTGCCCTCTCTGCCCCTGCCGTCCTAGCACTCTGTGCTCCTTTTGGGGGTTAAAGTAAAATATAAAATATAAAAAATGTTTCTCAGACATTTTTCTCTTTCCTCTAGAATGTGCATCCTGCCCTGTTAGTAAAAAGAGGATGTAAAAAGCCTTTTAAAATGTTGTTGCACACATTAGAGCATTTGTTGTTAACTCAGGGGTTGAGGCCATGGCCCTCATCAGCTGTGTCTTCGGCAGCCCCATGACCACATTTTGGAAGATAGCCCGTGTGTTCTGATTGCTCTCTGTGAGGCGTAAGAAATGGAAGAGATTGGCACCGTCAGAGGTACCTTCTGCCATTTGAGGCTTCCTGTTTAGGATGCAGTCGGATAGATATTGTTTATGGTTCATAAAACCTGACTACTGTGAGTATTCCAGAATCCCAGTGGAATAGGATTCGAACTTTCATGGAGCTGTAAATTAACGGGCGGCAAGTGTGATAAAACTCCTCAGAGAACTGTGAGGGGGAAAAAGTCGCGCTGCAATGGTTAAATGAAATTTTATAAGCACATTCAGTGTGGAGCTGTTTTGCATTACATGAGTTGAATACCTTAGAGACGCCACATCTGCAGGCACTTTATTAAATCCTTAGTCAGCACTTTTCCAACCTGATGAGATTACTTCTTCATTTGACTGGAGAAAAGGAAAGCTGAGCTCTTGTCCTGGACTGCAGATTTCTTTTGATGTTTCACCTTGAACACTGAAAGAGGACAGTCACCCCCCTTCCCTCCCCACTCCCGCTCAGCACATCCCAAACTGTAGACATTGTGAATGTTACCAACTAATTTTACGTAACTGGAGCCTTGGTGGGAGTGTGCATTTATGGACCTCCACAACAACTACAGCTGAAAGTTCCTGAGGAAAAAATAGATCAAAGCTCTGTGTTTACTTCCTTAATGTAAATGTATCAAGATAACATCATCCTATATCGTATTGTAATAATGCCACTCACTGCACATAAGGGAGGGAGATTCCTTTGTAGTGCATTTGGATACAGTAGAGTAGATTAAGGGGCTATAAAGTACGAAGGCAAAAACCATATGAAACCTAAGCTTATGTCACTAAATGTCTGAGGATGGTCTTTGTTTCATGTGTCAACATTTTCCCAGTGATTAGCTACTCAACCCCAACAATCGAATAATCTCAGATTTCTTTTATAAGTTTTTCCTATATGACCCAGGAAGAAAATATGCAGAACCATTCCTCAATTAATGTTCTAAAACTTGTACTGCTTGCATAATAGAATTTATAAGAAAATATCACAAGAGAAAAGTAGGTTTTTTCAAACATTATATTGTCCATCTGGTGTTACTAGCAGCTCATGGAAGTTTCTAGAAATTGATTGGCTTACACATGTGTGACTGTCACACTCATCCCAATGGGATTATGAGTGTCTTTAACTACAAACTGATTAGGAGAAAATTCAGGGAGATATATGAATTGTTATTATTATTATTATTAGAACTGTCTATCTGCCATCTCTGCAAATAAGTGATTTAATCAGAGACTTCAAAAAAAAAAAAAAAAAAATTCCCTGTGTGGTTCCCCTAACCAACTTCCTATTCTGGAAAACCTTGGTCAAGTAGCTGGGTTAATTGTCATGAAGATTAGCGTGATGTTGAAATAAGTACTAATGGTCAAATTATAGGAGTGAACAAGTTTAAGAATAGGTTTTGGTTTGGGCCTGAAAGGGTTAATTAAGGTTTTTTCACGGGTTATTAAAGACCCCCAACCTCTGCCTTCAGGAGTCATATTGACACCCCACCACAGGGCAGCTCAGCCCCTCTATTGACATGTTGCTGGTCAGAGCACAATAGCCTTCTGTGTCTGCAAATCATTGCTAAAATCATCTCAAGGAAAAAAAACTTTGAAAGCTTTAACGTTAGACAAAAGCCCAAGAGTTGCAGCGCGCAGCTCAAAAACCCGGAGTCAGCAACTTCTATTGATTAAAAACTAACCTTTAAAGTAACTCTGAGAGTGTGTGGTTAGCATTTAAATTTAAACATGTCATGAGTTGATTTGTGTTACTGAATACCAACTCAGAAGGAGTAACATTCACATCGCATTTTTTTTTTCTAATTCCCTTAAGCAGCTAAAGTATTTCATGAAATGTCAATAGGGCAAAAAGAAAAAGAGGAGGGGGGCTGATGCTGGGTCTTGTAGTTTTCTTTCCCATGCAAATATCCACCCCCCAAAAGAAAAGTGTGGAGAGTGAAACACAATAATTAGTCCTTTGTCTAACTTTCCCAAGTGCCAGAGAAAGACAGATTAATTAAATATACAACAGTGTTGGTTTTTGGAGTGGGGGTCTTGCTTGCTGTGTAGGTCATAAATTAGGCAGAATAAATACTTCAATGTGTTTGCAGTGGGCCTGCTACGTCAGAACCACTGGAAGGTTGGTGGGAGGAGAGCAGAGGGTTTCTTGCTAATGATAGTCACGTCTGGGTCTGTCTGGTTGCTCTTAGCAACCAGACATGATGTAACACCAGGATGAACTTGAACTTGGGGGACTTGAAAAGAGAACAATAGACCAGAGCAATCAATAAAGCCTATTTCAGTGAAGGATTACAGAGCTGCTCTGGGGTAACCTTGTCGGCAAGGCACATACTGAATAGTAAGATGTGTGAAGAAACTTTTTTTTTTTTGCTTTGCTTTTTAAGAGAAGTGCAGAGGCACTGCAGATTTTTGTAGTGCCCTGAGGTCTCTTCCAGAAACTGTGGTGTGGAAAACTGCTCCCCCTGCTGACTCACTGGGTGCCAGGCCTTTGCTTCAAGAACTACCTTAGTGTCAGATTAAAGAAGTCTGGAATTCCACAACTGACTTAGAAAGTGTGAAAACAGAAATAGTAAGCATTATTCCCCGCACCCAAAGTTTGAGCCCGTTTTGTAGAAGAGAGGAAGCGGCTTTAACGTGGATCAGAGTCAGCTGTTAGGTAGAGGCCTACTAGAAACACACTTTGGAGCTCGCCTTCTCTCTCCTTTCTCTGCCCCTCTTCTTTCTTTTGTCCAGTTAGATTTAGGCCGTGCGTATTTGCCAGGCTGATTTCCTTTCAGGACACAAGAGGCTTTATTGTGTTCCTCAAAGCATGTGGTCAAAGAATAACATCTAAAAGTCTACAGGATGAGTAGTTTTTCGGTTTGGGCTTCAGTTTTTTCAACTTCTCTGGAAATCAAAGGTGGCTTGTGTGACTAGGAAATCTTATACCAAACTCCATGTAGCTATCACTTAGCCATTCATCCCTGGGGACCAAACGAGCCCTTACTTTACCTAATTGAATCTCTTCCACAGGGATGATCCTTCACCTGCCTGAAGCTACCCAATTAGAACCCTTTCTGATACCATCAACTTAAAGAATTCAGAAGTCTTGACTTTTGTTAGGCTTTGGTAATTTTTCTGTAAATAATGATAAATGTAGTGAATTTGTCAGGTATCTCTAGAGAAAAGTCGGCAAAAGCCACATACTTTTTTATTTCACTGGAGAAATTAACTCTGATATTAGTCCATAATTGCTCATTCTGTCTAGCTAACAGAAAAAGAAATGCCAGCAGATAAAGTGATAGATGACCAGACAATTGCTCAAAGCTAATCACCTAAGAATTTACGAAAGGAAAAGGTAACCAGTAACGGGGCCCAGCAGGCACACAGAAGGCTCTAAATAAATGCTGCAAGCATGAATGAAGGCTCTAAATAAATGCTGCAAGCATGAATGAAGTGTATGCAGTGGCCTCATTTTTCCTTTGATCAGTGTGGTACTTAATAGAGTAAAATCTTGATCCTACTTAGTTATGATGTTTCATGTTTGAAAATACTATTTTAGATATATTGGGCTGAAAGGAGCATCTTCCCTCATAAAATCTGACGTATATAAGGAGAGAACAATACTGTGACTTGCTCAAAATCACCCAGGAAGACTGGGTCCAGCGCTTTTTCCACCTTACCTCCACTTACTCTTGTATCGCTATTGACCATCTGGGCCTGTTAGGAGAGTGTCACAATCATGTATTTAGTGCCTGCACCTCATTTGAAAGGAGATGTTGAAAATCATCAGAGTAACCATTCATTGCCACATGAAGCCCCTCCCTTCACCCATTCTCCATTCATTCAACTCTTCTTCATTAAGAACGTTCTGTATTCCAGGCACTGGGCTAGGCACTGAGGATTGAATGATAAACAAGATGGTCAAGTTTCCTGCCCTCCTATAACTGCCCCCATCAGATAACGAAACCCTTATTTGTATTTCAAGTGAACAGAAATACTTCATTTTGTAAGACACACTCAGAATGTTGGAAAACCCCAGTGAAGACAATGAATTATAATTGCAGAAGAGGAAGATCAGTTTCAGTGTCACAGGATTTATTATTGTCTGTCACGACTTTACTTTTCCCAACGAATCCCTCCCACATCCCTAACGTAGATCCTGGTTGCATGGTTGAAAAGACAACTTCTAAAACACACTTTTTTACAAATTGTGCTTTTAATTATGTTTTTCCTTTTGTCTTCCAGTCCTGGTACCTGGGATAAAAGTTGCAGCGTCCCACCATCCACCAGACAGACCACCTGACCCCTTCTCAACTCTGTAACACGGACGCAACCTCAACCCAGCGCAGTTACAACTTCACTGTCAGTGGAAGGGGAGAAAAACCGATTCAAATCAACTTGTACATGGAAACAGCAAGCATTATGGTCAAACAGCAAAGGCCATAACCTTTTGGGATTTTTTTTTTTTAAAAATACTTTAGGGACTGTTGTAATTTCTCATATGGTGCTGGAAATGGTTGGGCTTTGTAACATTTGAAGTGTTTCCATGGTAGCGTGAGCATTAGGTGACGTGGCTAGCAGAGGACTACCCTTGCTCACTGACTTCCTTACGGAGCCCGGCTGTTTCACAGTATTTCATGAATTTACCCACACAGGTGTGATCCTCCTTGAGCATTGAGGAGGCACATGGAGAACTAAATCTTTTGTAGTAGCTGAGATCTGCAATATATAACTTACGGGACAGTCAAAGGGCAATGTTTTTCTGTAACATATTGGAAAAAGAAAATGCAGTTGTATTCCTTTTTTATTTGTTCTTTTAGTTTGTTTTGGTTCAGCAGTCAGCAGTTAAGTATATAACATGGCCCGCAAGGACAATGAATCCACTCACATTGCAGAACAATTCCGAAAATGGCAAACTACTACTACTACTGTTCAGTTTTTTAAAAGTTTTGAAATGCTGCACTTACATTAAAAAAACAACAACAACAACATTTTTTCAACAATTTCAACAATGACACAAAAATTCACATGGAAATGGGGAAGATGGTCTGTTTTGACAGAAACTGACAGGAATCAATCAAAACAATCGAATTTTGAATTGAGTAAAGTGCAATTTCATTGGATAGCTAAATATCTTTGTAAGATAGAGATTGTTGAAAATTCTATTTTTGTTTTTCAAGTCCTTTCACCCCAGGACTCTAAATTATTGGGGTAAAAAACAGCCTTGCAAGAAAAAGGGGAGCTATTTTTGCTTTTTATGTTTTTTATTGTTAAACTTGTATCCCTTTAAAAACTGAAGGAAATTTAAAAAAAAAAAAACAAAAAAACAAATCTAATGGTGCTTTTACCACAATATGTTAACTACATTAAATGCTAATTAATTATTTTCTGTTATCAAAGCACATGACTAAAATGAAATCATGGTATCTGTTAATTTTATAAGCTAGAAGTCACTATAATGGATTATGCCAATTCTAAAAAATTTTACACGTATCTGGCATCATAGGATTTATCAGTTATCAGACACCTCATTGTACCAGAGATTGTCCAGAAGTTTTAAAGACCTTTGCGTCCCTGAACTGGGCTATGGGAAATAATAATAGTAAGAATAATAATAATAATAATGAAACCAATACTGACACAAATGCTGGTGCCCATTCACATCAAGGGGTACTTGTTAGGGAAAAAAAAAAGTTTGCACCCCCAAATGTCCTGTATCTTATGAAAAAAAAAAACAAAAACAAAAAAAAAAACAAAAAAACCACAGAAACATAAAAAAAAGTGCAAGTGATTTTTCTACCAGACAGCGAAGCACCCCTTTGCTTCCCATGCGACTTCAAGAAGGTTTCCTATACTATACATATATATACGTTCTGGTTGGCAAGCCCTGCTGATCAGAGAAAGTCTCTGCATGTTCTAGTGTTAGTAACTAATTTTTATATAGTTAATGTAGGATAAAGTAGAGTGCATTAAGACACAATATTGTAATCCCTACTCTAGGCACTTGCCTTTAAACTATGTTTTTCAGCCCTTCAGAAGGGTTCTACTACTGTCCTATACAATCAAGTAACTGAAATTCTTGGGAAGACACTTTGCTCCTCATCTTTCCCCCCGAAACAATGTTGTTTTGTTTTGTTTTTTTTCCTTAATTTGCACGAAAACAAAAATTCCATATCAATGTGCCTTGCCCTGGATAGCGATTATTTGTGGAATTGTTGCACATGCTCCTCTATTGAAAGGGGTTTTTCCCTAGTCAAGCATTTGGAGACACTTTTTGTAAATGTGACTTTTATGTCAGCCATCGTCAGTTTCAACATCTAGAACTAAATAGAAAGCTAGTTGTTCCGCAGATAGGAGTAGTCTTTATTGTCCTGTACGGTCGGTGGCAGTGCTATTCTGAGATCTGTAGATGCTTAGAATATCAGTATTTTGGATGTTGCTGCATTTTACAATTTATTTGGAGTCTTCCTTTATTTTCCCCCAGATATATGAAAATATGCAATACCTGCTTATATCATGTAGAAAAGCTTAGCAATTATTAATTTTTCTTTTATTTTTTTTTATTTGACCAAAGTCGGTGCTGCACTTGGCGCAGTGTGTTTTAGGTGTTTGTCTTTGTACTTTTTTGTGATTTTTGAATGCACGTGCGCAGGAAGGGCTCCTCTTAGAGAAGCAGTCAAACTGTGAAGCACTAAGCTGACCCTGCTTCAAGCAATTTTGTTTTTACAACTGTTCCTTTCACAAGCAAGCCTTAAAAAGAAAAAAAGACAACTTCCTTTTTCTTCAGCTCCCACACCCCATTTTTCTTAGCAGACTGCAGTCAATCCACATTCAATAATAAAAAAGTATATAATGCCCATTTTTATATGCACGTTTTTAAACTTCCAAGTTCTGAAAATTGTTTACTGGTTATCTCTATTTAAGGAAAAAAAAATAAAATAAAACATTTTGGATTTTCATATGTGTCTGATAAGTGGTTGAATAGTCGTTTGGCGCTGTTGTATGGTGTGATTGTCAGTGTATGGTGTCACTTCCTATAGCCAGCCAGCATACTTTGCCTTCCCCTATAGCACTTAGCTGGGCATTACTTTATTATGACATATGTGCACTAAAAAAAAAAAAAAGGAAAAAAAGAAAAAAAAAAAGAAAAAATAGCAGCTTTCAGTGCTTCACAGTGAAGGGAAAAAAGCCTAGACAAACATTTTGTCAGAACCTTGCAATAAGCCAAGGTATTACCAGTAAATTGGTTGTATATACAATAAAATTGCACCCTTTTTTAAACAAAACAAACTAAGCAATAGTTTGGGCAGTTTTAGTTGTTTTTAGTGAGCATGTTGTAGTCATGACTGCAAAGAGAGAGAATAAACTGCCCACTCAGAAGATATGTAATTTGTATTGTTGTATAGTTTTATTGATTACACTGATTTATTCTACCCTATTTTATAATGCAGGACTTTTGTAATGTTGTTTAAATGAGGACAAATTTCTGTCAAATTAGCCTAGTGAAATTTCTGATTGTTCATTATAAAGGCAGCGTTCATAGAATTGCTTTTCTTTCTTTTTACCCCCCCTTTGGGAACTGGATTTAAGTTTAAAACTTTCCTGTTTCCTTTTTTTTTTTTTTTTTGTAAGTATTTAAATACAGTTATTTTTTTCTCTCAATGGTATAGCATATTCCTATGCTTGAGAAGTATAGGTCTACTGAAAAACCATTGTAAATGGACGTTACAGGTATGCTGTATTTTTGAAGGTATTTCGTTGTATTAAGTTTGATGAAGCTAAAATTAGGGAACTCTGAACAGATTTGCAGGAAAAAAATGTTTTAAAGGCTTTAAAACATTAGGGAGGCAGTCTAGGGTGATAACGAACAGGGGTTAAGTATTAAATACACTAAGTTACATTTTTGTTCATGTTTCATTGTCCAGAAAGCAGCAGGAAACTAGTTCAGTTGTGATCAAGCAGGAAAAAAGAAACAGCAACAGTTTCCAGTGTTTTTGCTTTTTAGCTTAAAAGCATAGTGAAGATGCTTGAGGAAGACTTTGCTACCTGGGGTGTGTAGACAGACAGACTGAGAGCTATCAGCATTTGAAGGCCCAGCCCTTGACTCTGAGACACATTTGAATTTTTTCTCTCCCATCAAATGGCATTAACAAGATTGGGCAAAGATGAGTCCCTCAAATTTCTGTGTGTGTGTTTTTTTGTTTTTTTTTTTTTTTTGTTTTGTTTTGTTTTTTCCTTTGGGAACTGAAGTCAGAGGCACGAGCAGTAAATCTTAGCATTTTTCTGCAGACTTTTTCTTCTGGCCCTTGTCCCTGCCGGCAAAACACCCCTTTTCTGATCATCTGTGGGCAGAGGCCCTCCCAGTAATGCCACTCTCTCCATCCTAGAGAGCCTTCCCTTTCCTCTGAGGTTTGAACCGATGTTCTGGTTCTTCACACCCTGGCATGACAGGTATGGTCAGCCTGCTCCCCAGGCCCGTCCCTGCCGCCAGGTGTGGGCTCTAGGCAGGCCGACAAGGTTACACCTCCCAAAGCTTGTGATCTTCATTTTCTCACAGTCGAAGTGTGAAGGAACCCAGACTTCCCCGAGCCACGGTGTTCAGTCAGCCCACAGGAATATGCAGGACCCATCTCCAAAAGGTGGTCTTTCATTTTTTCCAAACCCTTAGCCCCATCAGCTTTGAATCCTGTAGTTACAGTGGCGTAAAGGATTGACAAAACCTGAATTAAGGAAAACTTTTTTGTGCGTGAATTTTTTTTTTTTTTTTTTTTTTTAGGGGAAAGGGATTCTAAGAATGTCATTTAATGTACTTCACCTCATGTCTCTGGAAATATCTTTGTCCATAGTGGTGGTGGTCTCTCTCTCTCTCTCTCTCTCTCTCTGTTTGCTTCTGTTTTCTTTCTTGTCTTCATTCTTTCTTTTCTGTTTATTTTTGGTAGCAGGCCTCCAGAGAACAAATCTAAATCACAACCACCATAGTAATGTAAGGAGAGCTTCAGTGGCACCTCACAACCCACCTCCGAGATCTGTCCCAAGACAGTCTCAGAAAGCTGCACTGCCCACCGGCTCGGCTTTCATTCAAATAGGCTTCCAAGGCCAATTCTGTCTTGAAGTCAATGCATGTATTTACTGTTTGACAGTAAACCCGCTCTGCCTTCTCCACGTCCAAGGCTGTGCATTCGTCTAATTAGCGTCGTGTATGTTTTCCTTTTATTTTTTCCAATAAAAAAGCAGTGGGATGAAAATGGCTTTGATATATAGCAGGTAACATTGAAGCTATTCCATAGCACTTAACCGTAGTGAATACTGTGTCACCAATTTTGAAATCAATTTAATGTTTAATGCAAATCCATTACATGGTGCTATTATAGGCTGACAAAATGATTTACACAAATGTGACAACTTGGGCTCAATTCACTCTGCTTTCCAACAGTGTAAATGCATAGCAGTGTTTATCTGCATGAGAACTATGCACTAATCTATCTGAAGAAAAAAACTATATCAACTTTGGTATCTACTTTCCGTTTACTCCAATCCTTGCCTTTTTGGTCATTGTTATAATGCCAGCTTTAGGACAGAAAGAATTATAAGAAAACCAGCATAATACCTGATATATTAAAATGTAGTGCCTGTGAAATCTGTATTATATTGCTCTTCTGAAGTAAGATTTTTCTACACCGGTAGCCTTCGCTGTCTGTCAGTCAGGACCTTCTGGTATAGGTGATGTAAAATAACCGTACAATATTAATGCATGCTATTCCATAATGCTTAGTGAACTGTATGAATATTACTCAAAGTTATGTTAGTCTTTTTTTCTGACTTGGTTCTTGTCAGCTAGATTTAAAGGTATTTCACTGAGAACGCAAATTCTGTCTTTTCTTGATTTCGGCTGTTTTCAGTATTTTGGAGGTATACATTTACTTAAATTCAGTATTACTTGTGTTTTGTTTTTGTTTTTGTTTTTTGTTTTCTTTTTCCTAGGGGACAAGCATGGGTGTTTGATTTCAGAAATCAGTACCTGGCGAGATTTTTGTCTGAAAACAACTATTTGAATTTCAAGAACTGTGCCGCGAAGACACCCTGAGAACATTTGCAAGTCAGGGGCATTTTCCTTGACCCTCAACTGACGCTGTGCTGAGACTGATACATTTTCTTAATGGACAATGTTCAGCCAGGTACCCATGCTTGATCCATCTTCACACCAGACCTCCTCATATTAAAAGGAAAACTAAGAAAAAAAAAATTAAGAAATCACATGGCTATTTAGTTTCATGCACAGTTGCAATATCTTCTTCAAAAATAAAACTCTGTACAAACTTTGGGCCCGATTCATAAGAAAAAGAAGTTTGCTATTAACACGGGATTTTTTTTAATATACTTTTTTGGGTCTAAATTTGAAATTACTTGCTTTCCAAATTAAATAAATTTCATCTCATTTTTTTTCCCTAAACCAGCACCCATCTGCCTTTTATTCCCCAAAGAGTTACCTTACCCAGATTAGGGGGATGGCATGTGGGGAGCAGATAGTGGAAATGCTTAGAAAGATAAGGGGGACCACCCACAGCTGGGCGTGAGAACAGGGAGGCAGTGTGTCGGGGTGGGACCTCACCTGTGTGCCTAGCATCCTGAGTTTTACATGTAGACACATTAGCCGATTTGATTCAGAAAAACGAACTTTCCCAAAATGTGTCTGAACCACAAGAGTATACAGTGGAAGTGCTACCTCTAATCTAACCAGAGCACCTTCATGGTGGAAAATACCCACCAGGTCGTACAATGTGAACTTTTGTATCTCTGCAGTGGTTTCAAGGACATAGAGTGTCCAACATATGGGCCATTTTTCCTGCTGTTTTTATACTCAACTTCTCAAAATGAAAAAAGCTTTTATTTTTCCTTTGACTTTATTTGTGTTGTTCTTATTTTTTAAATTTTTATTTTTTTTGGTAATAGTCTGTAAATTAGCCTTTTTGGGGTTTTTTTTTGTTTTTTTTTTTTTTTTTTCTTTGACATTGCAACCGAAGGTCATAAGGCCGCTAGCTCCGCTGGGACGGAGGCTTGAGAGAGCTGCCAGCTCGGTGCCTTCTCCCTGGTCTCAGACCGTCGTCTCTGCACTGCGAAGGCATTTGGTAGCCTCACCACTGAGATACTAACTAGACCTAGACTAGGAGCTTTATCAGGTTCTAGGAGGTCCTTTAGGAAGACTCTCAAAGGCAAATCCCTGATCTCCCATCCCACCCTTAGCCCTGCCCTCTCACCAGAGCAAAATTCACTGAGGACTTTTCCCACCACACATGGAAATCTGTCCACTCAGAATACCTCCGTTTTCCATTTCAAATTGTAGGGGGAGGGGATGGAACACTTCCGGTGATGGTAAGAAATCTGTTATGAAATGAAACACCCCCCGTGTTAATAACTTGGTCTGAAATCTGTTTTTATGAGCCGGGCCCCCTGTGCCTCTAGTATACTTGTATTGACTCTCATAGTTACCCTTTTAGTTTTACTGTGTTCTGTGAAAATTTGTAATTGGTTGAGAATCACTGTGGGCGTCCATTCTTATTCAACTAAATCTCCACAGGTTTTTTGAGCTGGTGTGGATTAGTTTAACTCTTGTATTCAACCATTAGTGCTACCACCTTCTCACATTACAATACAATTACTGGAAGCAAGTACTGCATTTCCTATGCAACAAAAAAGGAAAAATAAAAAAATTGCTAATGCTATGGAAGTTGTGTCATCATTTGCTTTACAGCATGCCTGGGTGATTGAGTGACGGTCTCGGGTGTGGACTGGAGGCTCCCACAGAAGATGGTCTTTATACATCGTGGGATTTGGCAGGCACATAGCATCCTTGGCTGTGTTCTGATGGGCAGTGTTATTTTTTCACCTACCTAGACGAATACAGGACTTGACACTCACGTAGTGTTTACTGTGTGCTTGATATTGTTCTGAGTGACATATAGATTGTATCAGTTGGGACCCAATCGGGAATCAGGAATAGGATTCAGTGGGTTTTCCAACAGGGGCTGTAAAGTTGCCTAGGTATTAGTAACTGCGGGATACAGCCACCACGCCTGGAGCTGGGGAAACTGAAGGGAAAGGTGGGCTTACCAGAACCTAGGCACTCAAGGAGGGACACCACACAGCTGATAATTGGGTCTTTTCTGAGGGGGGTGGTCACCATGAGGGTGGGGACAACACATGGCCAGTGGCCAGACCTCTGAGAAGACATGGGGTGCTGGTGCTAGAATCACTGCGGGGAATGAAGGGGAGATTAGTACTTCTAAGAAGGTGAGGTGTGGCTGGTGCCAGAGTGCCCGAAGGAGCTGGAGGCTGCAGGTGCAGCTGTTCTCTGCTGCGGTGGCATTGTGGACAGAAACTGAAACCAGAAAGAAGTCCCTTCGCCCTCTTCCTCCTCCTCCTCCTTCTAGGCTCCTGCCTGTGTCTCTCATGGGCTGGACCTAATGGTAGCCATAAGGCAAGGGAGTCTGGAAAAGGTAACGAGAAAAATAGCAGCCCCAACCCCATGAAGCAGAATATAGATGAGACAGCTTGGAGACAAGACGATACATAAATAACAGCAGACATATCTCAGTCCATTCAAACCTCACAGCCACCCGGGGAGATTTTGAGACCCTGCTTTTATCCTCTTATAGATGAGGAAACCAAGGCAGAGGGAGATTAAATAATTTATCCAAGTCCATATAGTGTGTAATTGACACAGTGGGATTTGAATCCAAGAAATCCGGCCCCAACCTCCATCCTACAATCACTGCAATATATTGACTCTTAATTATTTATTCAATAAATACTTATTGAGTGCCTACTGTGTGCCAGAGACCATGCCAGGGGCTAGAAATAGTAAGTAAAGATGGGCCATCTGTGCTGATAAAGTATGCATTCTAGTGGACAAAAGAAACATTTAAATAATGTTTGAACAGCAGCAAAGGTAAGCACGTGGTTGTGATACGTGCCATAAATGATATACATTGATGCAGGAGGATGCCATGAGCTCAAGAGTTCAAGACCAGCCTGGGCAACACAGGGAGACCCCATCTCTACCAAAAATGTAAAAATTTAAAAATTGGCTGAGCATGGTGGTGTGCACCTGTGGTCCCAGCTACTTGGGAGGCTGAGGTGGGAGGATGGCTTGAACTTGGAAGGTTGAGGCTGCAGTGAGATATGAGTGACAGAGCGAGACCCTGTCTCAAAATAAATTTGTTTAAAAAGAGGTATATACATTGCCATGAAAGCCTAATGAGACTAGTGTGATAGGTAGAAATTAACCAGGCAAAAGAGGGAAGAAAGAATATTCTGCGCAGAAAAACAAAGAACCTGAGTCAAATGGAGCTCAGCACCTGTGAGGGGCTAGAAGAAGGTTGGTTTGGATGAAGAGGAGAAACGGAGAAGAAATGTGGTACAAAATGAAGCTTGATATTTAGGTCAAGACATTGTGGGACCTTGCAGGCAGGTCTGTCCTACCCTCTAAGAGCTTTATAAAACATGTATCAGTCAGATTAGACTAGGTCTATGCTGTCATACAAATAAGTCCAAAATCTCAGTGGCTCACAACAATAAAGGTTTACTACTGAGTTTACATGTCCATCAAAGGTTGCCTGGGGCCTCTGCACAGGATCTCATTCCGCGACCCAGGGTGAAAAGTAGCTACCATCTGGACCACTGCTGGATGTGTTAGCAAGGCACATAGCTGGCTTTTAATATTCCAACTGGAATTGACACACACCACTCCGCTCACATTGCACTGGCCAGAGCAAGTCACCGGGCCATGCCTGGGTTTGACAGGACCTAGAAGGATAGTCCTTCCCCACGGAAGGCTTAGAGAACATGATTGCAAACTAGTTAAGAGAGGAGAGAGAAGTATGACCTGAGTGGAGAGGGCCGCGGAAAAAAAGCTACTGCAGCAATGGAAGAGTTGACAGATTCCCAGGCTGTGGTGCCCATGATAGAATGAAAGAGAAGTGGATAGATTTGGGAGATGAATACGGATATTAATAGCCACTGCATATTGAGCTCTTTCATGTGCCAAGTGCTATAGGTGATTTATCCCATTAAATTGAGTATGTTCTCTCTTATTATTGTAGCTCTCAGAAAGGTGTAGTCAGTCCTCAAAACACATTGCTGACTCAAGTGAATAGAGCAATTTCACATGTACATGCCTTAGAGTTTAAGTTAGACCAAATCAGTCACTATCTTGTTTCAGTCTTGAGTATTTGGGGTTAAGAAATTGGAATGAAGGTCAGCCAACACCACCCCTTTATTGACATACTCTGTGACAAAGTGGTGCTTAATACTGGGCTCAAAGGGAAGGCAATGCAGTGATCAAAACCATGGACTCAGGCCCAGACAGCCTGGGTTGAATCCTGGCTCTGCATTTTATTAGCTCTATGGTGTTGGCAAGTGCCTCAGTTTTCCCATTGGTAAGATGGGAATAATTATAACAGCACCAAACTACTTCACAGCACTGATGTAGATATTTGATGAGTTAAATTTTGTAAAGTGGTTAACAGTGGCTTGGCATATTGTAAATGCTATGTGAACGCTGTAACTAACTCATGATTCCAAAATGTAGACATAAAGCATTCTTTCAGCACACCATTGGCATAAGCCTTCTTCCTCTTCCTGATCATTTTCAGGCCTCTATCTGCGTGAATTCTGAAACCCTTCATCTAACACCTGCCTCAACTAAGTAAGAGGAAGTAGCATACAAAACGAGTCCAGGAATAAAGAAAATCTGGTATATATCCACAACGGAATATTATTCAGCCATAAAAGAATGAAATCCTGCCATTTGCAGCAGCATGGATGAGCCCAAGGGCATTATTGTTAAGTGACATAAACCAGGCACAAAAAGACAAATACTGCATGTTCTCACTCATATGTGAAAGCAAAAGTTGATCTTATAGAAGTAGAGAGTAGAACAGTGATGACCAGAGGCGGGAAAAGCGGAGTATGCAGGATAACAAATTGGCTAATGGGTACAAAATTACAATTAGGAAAAATAAGTTATAGTGTTCTTATATCATAGTAGGATATATGTGGCTAACAATAATATATTGTACATTTCAAAATAGCTAGAAGAGAGGGTTTTGAATGTTCCCAACACAAAGAAATGATCAGTGTTGGAGGTGATCGATATTTCAATTATCCTGATTTTATCATTACACATTGTATACATTCATTGAAAGAACACATGTACCCCCATAAATATATATGATTATTATGTATCAATTTAAAACTTAAAAATTTTTTTTTAGATGGAATCTCACTCTGTTGCCCAGGCTGAAGTACAGTGGCACAGTCTTGGCTCACTGCAGCCTCTGCCTCCTGGGTTCAAGCAATTCTTGATCCTCGTGCATCAGCCTCCTGAGTAGCTGAGATAACAGGTGTGTGCCACCATGCCCAGCTATTTTTTGTGTTTTTATTAGAGACGGTGTTTTGCCATGTTGCCCAGGCTGGTCTTGAACTCCTGGCTCCAAGTGATCTGCCCACTTCAGCCTCCCAAAGTGCCAGCCAGGATTATAGGCGTGAACCACTGCACCCAGCCAAAACTTAATATATATATATATTTATACAGAGTTTCGCTCTTGTTGCCCAAGCTGGAGTGCAATGGCATGATCTCAGCTCACTGCAACCTCCACCTCCCAGGTTCAAGTGATTCTCCAGCTTCAGCCTCCCTAGTAGCTGGGATTATAGGTGCCCACCACCATGCCCAGCTGATTTTTTATATTTTTAGTAGAGACAGGGTTTCACTATGTTGTCCAGACTGGTCTTGAACTCCTGATCTCGGGCAATCCACCTGCCTCAGCCTTCCAAAGTGCTGGAATTACAGGCATGAGCCACCATGCTGGCTAACTCAAAATATTTTTAAGAGTTAATAGAAATATGAAAGGAAAAAAAATGAATCCAGGATCTGAGACCGGACACACTCGGTTTAAGCCTTGGTTTGTCATTTTATTAGTTCTGCAATATTAGGGGCCTCAATTTCCCTGTTTGTAAAATGGGAATAAGGATAGTAACTACCATATAAGGTCATTAAAAGGGTTAAATAAAATTAATGCATGTAAAACACCCAGCACAGTATCAGCCACATAACAACAATTACTCTTTGGTGCCTCTCCAAGGAGCACCCTGGCACCCTGGAGGGCAGTATTGTATAGTGGAAAGGAGCCTGGCTTGAAATTAGAGGACTGGATTGTGAGTCCCACTTCCACCATTTACTGGCCGTATAACACTGAGCAAGTTACTATACCTCGGAGTCTCGGTTTCCTCACCGGTAAAATGAATGCAGCAATCTCTGCCTCCCTCGAGGGAGAAGTCCGAATGGCTCAGTGAACACAGATGAGAACGTGCTGGGAAGCACAGTTTCAAGCATCAGGCACCAGACTAGATTGGATGGAACCCAGAGAGACGGCCTCACCTGGCTCTGGTTCCTATTTTCCTCAACGGTATTCTGACTGTCAGGGAAATCCACTCTTAACAGGCAAGGAAAGGAGGCCAAGAGACTGGCACCAGTCATCATTTTAACCTTTGGTAAAAGATTAAAAGGTAAAAGAACATGGCTAAATAGTAAAGACCCACTGGCGGAGAAGCGGGGCTTCCCCTGACTTATGAGGAATGAAATACCTTCTGGTTCATCTCTGAAACACATTAGGCCATTGTAAATTTGCTTTCCATCTGGCACATTCAGTATGGATTTTAAGTCCTTTTATAGGAAACCTGGTAAAACAAATAAAAAGCACATTTATCTCTACTATCACATTAAATTTTTTATTGTGGAAAAATATGCATGTACAAATTAAAGAGAATTGATGAACAAATTAATAGGTACCTATCGTCCATTACTTGTAATCAATGGCTCCCCGCTTTACACCCCAGCCACTTCCTGACTGACCACCCCCAGGATATTTTAAAACAAATACCAGATATCCATAAATTTCATTGCATCCATAAATTTTTAGAATATATCTCTAAAAGACAAGAATTCTTTTATAAGATGTACTCAAAATACCATTTTATACCTCAAAATAGTAACAATAATTTCTTAATATCACCGAATAACCAATCTGTTCAAACACTCTTATCTTGTAGTTTTTTTAAAATAGTTTATCCAGATAAGATCAATCCACTAAATGGTTTGTATATGCCTTAAGTCTTTATAACTATAGGGGCTCCTTCCCTCTCCGGTATTTTTCTTGTGACAATTTACTCGAGAAACTCTTCATTTGTCCTGAAGAGTTTTTCACAGGATTTGGTGGATTACATCAATGTGGCATACAGAGTTCAGCATGTTCTACCATCAAATTGGAAGCATATTCCTGACCTTGGAAGCTGACCCTATGGGATGAAATCCCAAGACTGTTTCACAGATTAATCATGAGAAGGACAAAGGGACCTGCCTTTGGGTTTGTGTCCTGACTCTCTGGAAACTATGGGCAAATAACTGGCCCAAAGGGCAAGGTGCTTCAGGGCAGTTCTCTGCTGCTGATTTTTGTTTTGTTTTGTATTGTTTCCCCTAACAGGGAGAGTGAAGGCTAAGGGAGGGCCTACTGATTGACAAAGGACCCTGTCCTCCTTTGCCACCTTCTACTGATAATTAAAAACAAAAACAAAGAGACAAAAAAACAGTTTCCACCTTAACGGAGAAGATAAATAATTCTGGTTGAAAACTCGAGATTAAAGTCTGTCTGAACTGGGCACACTGGCTCACGCCTGTAATCCCAGCACTTCGAGAGGCCAAGTCGGGCAGATGACCTGAGGTCAGGAGTTGAAGACCAGCATGGCCAACATGGTGAAACCCCGTACCTACCAAAAATAATTTTTAAAAATTAGCTAGGTGTGGTGGTGGGCGCCTGTAATCCCAGCTAATCGGGAGGCAGAGGCTGGAGAATCACTTGAACCCAGGAGGGGGAGGTTGCAGTGAGTGGAGATCATGCCATTGCACTCCAGCCTGGGCAACAAGAGGGAAACTCTGCCTCAAAAAAATAAAAATGGGCCAGGTGCAGTGGCTCACACCTGTAGTCCCAGCACTCTGGGAGGCCGAGTCAGGCAGATCACCTGAGGTCAGGAGTTCGAGACCAGCCTAACCAACATGGAGAAACCCCATCTCTACTAAAAATACATAGTGTGCATAGTGGTACATGCCTATCATTCCAGCTACTCAGGAGGCTGAGGCAGGAGAATCGCTTGAACCCGGGAAGCAGAGGTTACAGTGAGCCAAGATCACGCCATTGCACTCCAGCCTAGGCAACAAGAGCGAAACTCCATCTCAAAAAAAATTAATAAATAAAATAAAATAAAAATAAAAATAAAATGTGTCTTTTCATGCCTCCTTGTTCAGTAGGCATCCTGTTTCCTTTGACAATGTGTACTCTTGGGGACCGGAAGTCACTTGCTAGCCAGGGAAGAAAGAATTCCCTGGTCAGGCTCTGTGGAAGCAGTGGGGCTAGATTCTTGAAGGCCCTAAGATCACTTCATCTCTGGCTCACTTGCTGCTTCCACTTCCACCACCATGGCTCTTAACACTGACCTGGGCCAACTCTTTTCTATGAAACTACAAAAGCTCATTATGTAAAGTCATTCAAAACAAACACAACAAACATCATTGAGTAGCTTCCATGTGCCAGAACTGGGGGCTAGTGAAGGAGATCATCCCAGAAGGGTGGAGTCTAGCAGAGGAAGCAGACATGCAAACCAAATAATTGCGCCACATCCTTACAAGAACCAGGAAGACATCATGGGCCAAGTAATCTGGGAACCAACCATGCCTAAGGAAGAGAGAAGAGGGAGGAGCTGGGGCTCTACAGGGAGCCCCTGGAGGCTACAGGGAGGAGATGCACAGTCCAGGACTTCAAGGATGAGGAAGAGTTCGAGAGATTGACTGGAAGATATTAATGACGCTAATAGTAACAACAGCCACATGCATTGAGTGAACCCTTAACTTCACACTATGTGTTATTCTAAGTGCTTTCCACGCACTCGCACATATAATCGAACCCAGTGACAGAGACACCATTGTTATCCCTGTTGTACAGAGGAGGATACTGAGGCACAGTTTCAGTAGCATTTCTTCCTTACTTAATAGCTACCTGTGTATGATCTTAAAGTGCAAACACTCAGAGGCTTAAGGGGTGTGGTGCCTGACATGTGTAAATCACAATTTGTTCCAAAAGGAAGTCTGGTTGACAGCGCTCTTCCCAATGCCCAGAACAGTGCTTGGCGTATAAAAGGCACTCCATAGTGTGAGGGGATGAGCATCCTATTATTATCCTGTGTGCCCCTCCAGATGCACTCTCCAATTTTCTCCAAAATCCTCTGTGCTCAGAAGGTTGACCTGTGTAGACCACATCGATGGGCTTCCCTGAACTAGAGCTTTCAATTGAGATCAGCAGATTGGAAGCGCTGACAGATTGGTGGATTGGAGGAGAGTGATGTCAGGTATTTATGAGGGGACTACAGAAATTTCCTGGAGAAATGGAGTTAAAAGACAAAAACAATGCCTTTCTGGGGGTCATTTTAAAAAGATAAAATAATTTTTGGCTGGGCGCGGTGGCTCATGCCTGTAATCTCAGCACTTTGGGAGGCCGAGGCGGGCAGATCACTTGAGGTCAGGAGTTCGAGACCAGCCTGACCAACATGGTGAAACCCTGTCTCTACTAAAAACACAAAAATTAGCCAGGTGCGGTGGTGGGCTCCTGTAATCCCAACTACTCAGGAGGCTGAGGCAGAATAGCTTGAACCCAGGAGGTGGAGGCTGCAAAAAAAGATAAAATAATTTTTTAAAACTACAAACTTTGTTTCTCAACATGAGCTCCATCAATTTCAAGACATCTTTGTGAGGGATGATCGCAGTCATTTAGTCCATCCCTTGAGAACTGAGGGTCCCAGAAATTTAACCATGTCAGTGCAGTCTTTCTTACATTATTAACTGGACAAAAATGGGTACGCTTTAAATTTTATTTTTAAGATTAGGAGACGAAGTCAGAAAGAGTCATAGCAGGACTGTGATGTGGATGCCTAATGATATCCCATTGAAACTCTTGGAAAGTTTGCCCTTGTTTGAGGAGAGGAATGAGCAGGAGCACTATTGTGCTGGAAAATGCCTCTCTGGTGAAGCTTTCCTGAGCATTTTTCTGTGAACACTTTGGCTAACTTTCTCCACTCTCATAAGCAGATGTTATTGTTCTTTGTCTCTCCAGAACGTCAACAAGCAAAATGCCTTGAGCATCCCCCAAAAACTGTTGCCATGACCTTTGCTCTTAACTAGAACAGTTTTGCTTTGACTGCACACTTCTACTTTTTTTTTTTTTTTTTTTTTTTTTTTTTTTTTTTTTTTTGAGAGACAAGTTCTCATTCTGTTCTGCAGGCCAGAGTGCAGTGGCATGATCGCAGGTCACTGAAGCTTCCGCTCCCTCAGCTTAAGCAATCCTCCTACTTCAGGCTTCTGAGTACCTGGGACTACGAGAGCGCCACCACGCCTGGCTAATTTTTTCTATTTTTGTAGAGATGGAGCCTTGCTATGTTGCCTAGGCTGGTCTCAAACTTCTGGGCCCAAGTGATCCTCCCACCTCAGCCTCCCAAAGTGCTGAGATTACAGGTGTGATTCACTGTGCCTGGCACACTCCCACCTGCTGGTAGCCATTGCTTTGCTTGTGCTTTGTCTTCAGGATCATACTGGTAAAGCCGTGTCTCATCTCTTGTTACAGTTCTTTGAAGATGTGCTTCAGAGCCTTCATCCCACTTGTTTAAAATTTCCATTGAAAGCTCTGCTCTTGTCTGCAGCTGATCTGTTTTGGCACCCATTGAGTGGAACAGGTGACTTAACTGTAATTTTTCACTCAGAGAATTGTGTAAGCTGAACCAGTTGAGATGTCTGTGAGGTTGGCTATTTTTGTGCTGTTAATCATTGGTCCTCCTCATTTAGAGCATGAACTGGGTTCATTTTTTTCCTCACAAATTGATGTGGACAGTCAGCCACTGTAGGCTTATCTTCAACATTGTTTCTTTCCTTCTTAAAATGAATCATCCATTTGCAGCCTGCTGATTTCTTTTTCTTAGAGACAGGGTCTTGCTCTGTCACCCTGGCTGGAGTGCAGTGGCCCAATCCCAGCTCACTGCAACCTCTGCCTCCCGGGTTTAGACAATTCTCATGTCTCAGCCACCTGAGTAGCTGAGATTACAGGTGTGCACCACCACGTCCAGCTAATTTTTGTATTTTTAGTAGAGATGGGGTTTTGCCATGTTGGCCAGTCTGGTCCTGAACTCCTGGCCCACCTCAGCCTCCCAAAGTGCTGGGATTACAGGTATGAGCCACCACACTTGGCCTAGACTGCTTATTATTGGGGGACATTGTTCCCATAAACTTTCTGGGTTGCATCAGTGATCTCACCATTCTTCCATCCAAGCTTCACCATACATTTGTTACTTCTTGCTTTCATTTCAGCAGAATTCATGCTGCTCTGATGGGGGCTCTTTTAAAACTAATGTCTTATCCTTCTTAGTGCCTCAAACTAGATCCTATTCAGTCACGTTATAACAAGTTAGTATGAGTTTATTTTGGTGTGAAAGTTTTGAAAATCATGCATAGTTTTTCCTAATACACATTTTCCGTGAACTTTTTAAAGACTTATTGTATTTCCCTGGCTCCCTCTGGTTCTCCTCTGGCTGGTGGCATTCCTCAACAGAAGGCCACAGCTCCTCTCAAGATGGGTCTCTGGACCCAAATTTCTCCTTCTACTTTCTAATAACTGCTCCCTCCCTCATTCCTTCAGGCATGGGGTAGTAAAAGCTCTGGGGGTTCTGCTCTACCCTTTGTATTCTCCCTTACATCTTGTCCACATTTTTGTAAAAATTCTCTATATTAAGCCCCTCTCAAACCATCTTGAGTTGTATGTGCCACGTGTTCCTTGACTGATAGAGAGATCAAGCCAGAGCAGGCTTCTGGAATCTTCTTTCTCCTGAAACTCCAGCAGAGGCTCAGATTTATTCACATGATAGATGTCAAAACCATAAATTTTCCCATCTTAGTTTATCCTAGACTCAGAAGGCTGGACTCAACCTTCAAAGGTCACTGAAGTCCATTTCTCTGCCTCCAGCTAGGAATCCCACCCCCACCCCCACCCTGACTGCTCCTGTCAGAGGGAAGTACATCTTACTCTGAAGATCTCCAGGTAAGGAGATACCATAACTCACTCATGTGTCTTCGGCCTCCTTGCCTGATAAATCTCCCTCCTGTCTAACAGGAACCCCTCGTGTTACAGGTGAAGCCCATTTCCTTTGTCTGTTCCTTGGCAAGAGCTGAAATAAGATCCTTCATTCTTTGAAACTAGGCATTAAATCATCCTTGCCCTTCTCCGGCTCTGAAGTGCAGATCAATGAAGGCAGACAATCGGCACATGTTAGTCTCAAGCAGTCAACCTGGACGTTCTAGAGGAACCCTACACTGTAACTAACATTTACACAAATGGGTTTGAGAGGTTTATCCGAGGCAGAAGGGAAAGAGGGAACCAAAATCTCTGAAGGAAAAAGAAATGGCTGGAATGGGTTTCTGACAGAAGTGATGGTGAATTCTTCTTTTTCAATTTACTTTTATCTTATTGGCCATTTATCCTCTTCCTGTTATCCAAACCCTGAATTCTGGAGGGTGCTGGTTTGCTGCTATTGACCAGCCCTGACAAAGGCTGCCACTCCATGAACAGAAATCTGCAGGCAGTTCCCCTCAGCTCTGCCTTCAGACCTTTCTGTATTTGTCTGCTCAGGCTTTCATAACAAACTACTACAGACGGAGTGGCTTCAACACAGAAGTGTATTTATTCACATATCTGGAAGGCCACAGGCTGGAAGTCCAAGGTCAAGGTGTTGGTAGGTTTGCTTTCTTCTCGGGCCTCTCTCCTTGGCTTGCAGACAGTGGCCTTCTGAGTTCTCACATGACCTTTTTTCTCTGCCTGCAAATCCCTGGTGTCTCTGTTATCTTTCTTTGTGTCCGAATGTCTTCTTATAAGGACACCAGTGGAATTAGCCCCTGGCCCACAACAGCCTCATTTTAATTTAATCACCTCTTTATATGACTTATCTCCGAATATCTTTGGAGGCACTGGGATTTCAACATATGACCTGATTCAACCCATTATACTCTGCTTCTTCTCTTCAGCAATCTCTCCCTTACTGGCTTCCAATGGACTTGAACTGAGCCAGCCATGAACCAGGAACAACAGTAAAACCTAGAATCTGATAAACCTCATAGTTCACAGACCACTGCTTTAAAACAAATTATACTAAAATTCAAAAATATCTCCCCTAAATCTTGATGTACACATATACATTTACATGGAAGCACGTGTGTGTGAGTGCACGTGTGTGTGCGCGCACACACACACATAATCCCAGTTGTTTGTTTTAAAGCATTTACCTGGATTATTAAAGTGTTCTCTAATCTCATACACTTTGTTTTATTCTCATTCCTAGATTGGTAAACTCAATCACATGGGATTTCAGCCTATTCCTACAAAAGCATACATGGCTGATGTATCAGCCCCTTCTCATTCCTACATCATTTAGATGTCCAGCCTTGAAACCCAACAGTCAACACTATAGAGGGTGCTTAACTTGTGTCACGGGGTTATCTCATTTAATCATTTAATCCTTCCAGTAACCTAGCAGTGTAGAAACTAGGAGTCCCATTCAATAAACGAAGAAATTATAAGACACAGAAAAATTAAAGTCACCCAACTGGAAAGCATGAATCCCGAGGGCTCACCTTTGAGCCCCAGAAGCTGAGTAAAATTTATTTAGACAAAGAGTTGCTATCAACTAATACTATTGAATACTTGCACCCCAAAATGCTCACAATTGGGACTTGTAGATACCTCACAATCCTTCAGTGCTTTCAGAATAATTGAGAAAAGCTCTGAATAATGTTAACACTACTACAATAAGCTAAACTTTTAAAGAAATTTTTGTCCTTTGGGAGTGGGTGGCCAGTACATGAACCATCAACTGAATTGTTGGTTACCTGAGCACCATTTTCAGAGTGTGGGGGGCTTTCAGTGGGTAAGGGGAGAACATGACCCCTGAGGACACACACCCATGCCTGCTACACTGTGTGGTGGGAGTCCTGATCCTTCAGGAGCCCCCTACATGTTCAGTCAGGGCAAATCCTCAGTGACTGCACAGAGAGCCAGGAATATGCCCTCAGTACAGCAAGAGGAAGTCAGAGATTCCTACTCTTGGCCCATTGTCCCCTTGAGTGACTTGAGCCTCATCATCTTCTGGGAGGGAAAATACACAGGATCTGGATTTAACAGTGAAGTTTGGAGCTGAGAGGTTGTATTAGTCAGGATTCTCCCCAGAAACAGAATCAATAGAATAAATATCTATATTTATATCTGTATCTGGAAAGAGATAAGGTGTGGGCTCACACAATTATGGAGGCTAAGATGTCCTACCATCTACCCTCTGCAAGCAGAGGCCCAGGAAAGCTGGTGGTGTAGTTCAACAGCTTGAGAGCCAGAGGCTGATGGTGGAGATTCCAGTTCAAGTCTGAGGGTCTGAGAACCAGGAGTGCTAGGGGCTAGAGAAAATGGATGTCCCAGCTCAAGCCATCAGGCAGATAGCTAATTCACCCCTCCTCAGCCCTCTTGTGCTATTACACTAGCCTCAATAGACCCTCAATGGATCAGATGATATCCACCCACATTAGGGAGGGCCGTCTGCTTTACTAAATTTATGGTTCAAACATTAATCTCTTCTGGAAACACCTCCACAGACACAGCCAGAAATCCTGTTTAACCAGGTACCTGATCGTCCTGTGATCCAGTCAAGCTGACAAACAACGTGAACTATCACAGAGGTAACACAGTAGTCCCCCTTATCCACGGGGAATGGATTCCAAGACACCCCCATCCCACCATGGATGCCTGCGACCAGGGAGAGTACCGACCCCTATAGACACTATGTTTTTTCCTGTACAGTAATGGGCAAGTAGCATCCACTGTGTGGATCCACTGGACAAAGGGATAATTCACAGCCCAAGCAGGGTGGTGCAGGATGGCTTGAGATTATATCATGCCACTCAGAACAAGAAGCAATGTTAAACTTACGAATTGTTTACTTCTGGAATTTTTCATTTGATATTTTCATTCTGTGGTTGACCATGAGTAACTAAAACTGGGAAAAGTGAAACCTGTAGACAAGGGAGGACATTGCTAACTGGTTCAGCAGCCCTCAGGTGTCTCTTCTTATAAGATCACTAATCCCATCATGAGGGCCTCATCCTCAAGACTTCATCTAACCCTAATTACCTCTAAAAGGCCCCATCGCCAAATACCATTGCCCTGGGGGTTAGGACATCAGCATATGAATTTGGGAAGGTGCAAACACTCCACCCATAACAGTAACATGGTTTACATATAAAAATCAATTATATTTCTATGTAATGGTAATGAACAATTCTAATCTAATTTTTATAGTATCTTTTACAAGTACAAAACACTTAGGTATAAATCTAATAAAATATGGTTAGTATGTATATTCTGAAAACCCAAAACCATGATGAAAGAAATTAACTAAGACCGAAAAATGTGGAGAAATACACCACATTCTTGGATTGGAAGACAATATTGTTAAGATGTCAATTCTCTAGAAATTGATCTGTAGAGTCAAGATGTTCTTAATAAATATCTCAGGACATTTTTTGTAGATATCAACAATCTGATTTCAAGATTTATATTTTTAAAAATGCACTAGAATAACCAAAAGATTTTTGAAAGAAAGGAACAAAGTTGGAGCACTCACACTACCTGATACCTAAGTCTTGCTATAAAGCTACAATTATCAAGACGGGGCAGTATTGGCAAAAGAATACATATATAGATCAATGGAACAGAGCAGAGTCTAGAAATAGATCCACACAAGTGTAGTCAACTGATTTCTGAAAGAGGTGCAAAGGCAATTCAATGGAGAATTGTCTCTTCAACAAATGGTGCTGGAAAATTGGACATCACATGCAAAAAGAAGAAAGAGGAGAACGGCCTCTATTCTACTTTATGCTTTGTACAAAATTTATTTCAAAATGGACCATAGAACTAAATATAAAACCTAAAATTATAAAACTTCTAGAATAAAATATCCTAAAATGTCTTTGTGACTCTGGGTTATGCTTCTCAGATATAAGAGCAAAAGCATCAAGGATGATACATTGGCTTTATTAAAACTAAAGTATTTTTCTTGTCAAAAGACACTGTTAAGAGATGGAAAAGACAAGTCACAGGCTGAAAAATTTTTTTCAAAACAAGTATACAGCGAGGAACTTGTATCTAGAATACCTAAAGAACCCTCAAATCTGAACAATAATAAAAACAAACAACCCAATTATAAACAAGCAAAAGATTTGAATAGACACTTTATCAAAGGAGTAGAATAATTTTTACTGTTTGTAAATTTTTTTAATTTAAAAATTTAAGAGATTTAGTTAAACTATAACTTGAATAACATGTTATAATTAAGAATGCATGTATTACCAAATAAGAAAGGATGAAATCATTGCATTAAGAACCCAACTCAAAAAAATGTTTTAAACCACTAAATTATGCCCAAGAAAAGTAGAAAGAAAAGATAAAGAGAAAAAATAATGAAAGAAAATATAAATACACAATATAGATTAAGAAAGCCATGAATTGGTACTTTTTTTTTTTTTTTTTTTTGGGACAGAGTCTCCCTCTGTCACCTGGCTGGAGTGCATTGGTGCAATCTCAGCTCACTGCAACTTGACCTTCTGGACTCAGGTAATCCTGTGGCTTCAGCCTCCTGAATAGCTGGGACTCTAGGTGCACACCACCACGCCCAGCTAATTTTTTTTTGGTATTATTTGTAGAGACGGGGTTTCACCGTGTTGCCCAGGACTCTAGGTGCACACCACCACTCCCAGCTAATTTTTTTTTTTTTTTTTTTTTGGTATTATTTGTAGAGATGGGGTTTCACCATGTTGCCCAAGCTGGTTTCAAACTCCTGGGCTGAAGTGATTCACACCCCCTCGGCCTCCCAAAGTGCTTGGATTCTAGACTGAGTCACCATGCCCAGCCATAATTTGGTGCTTTAAAACACACAATATAATGGAATATTCCCTGAGGAGAATGATTCATCAAAGAGGAATTTAAATGCACAAATAAGCAATGTCAGAAATGAAAAGAAGGATGTGCTATAGATGTGGTAGCATTACAAATAACAGTAAAAAAAAAAAAAAAAAAAAGCTTATGAACTAGTCTTACCCCAATAAACAAAAATATTGATCAAATGGGCAATTTTTTAAAAAGCCTGACACTAGACTAAATTAAAAATCTGAACCGTCCTATCACCATGAAAAAAAATCAAAAATTTTTCCATCCAGGAAACTCTAGGTCCTAATATCTTCAATAGTGACAATGACCAAACACTAAAGAAAGAAACGATGCTAATAGTTCATAACTCTTATAAAGAATAAGAAAGAAAGACCTCTCTATTTTACCTGGATACCAAAACCTGAAAAGGACATTACAGGAAAGAAAAATTATAGGCTAATCTCATGCACGAACATAGATGCAAAAGTCCTAAGCAAAATGTTAACACAAAATCCAGCTTGGTCAGGTGCAGTGGTTCACACCTGTAATCCTAGCACTTTGGGAGGCTGAGGTTGGTGAATTGCCTGAGCTCAGGAGTTTGTGAACACCCTGGGCGAGATGGTGAAACCTCATTTCTACTAAAATACAAAAAAATTACCTGGGCATGGTAGTGGACACCTGTAGTCCCAGCTCCTTGGGAGGCTGAGGCAAGAGAATCCTTGAGCCTGGGAGGCAGAGGTTGCAGTGCGCGCCAATGCACTCCAGCCTGGGCAAGACAGAGCAAGACTCTGTCTCAAAAAAAAAAAAAAAAGGAAAAGAAAGATACCCAGCTTTATAGTAAATGGGCATACAACACAACTAGGATGGTTTTATTCCCATAATACAAATGTAATTTAGTATTCAAAAATCAAAATAATTCACCGTATAGACAGGATAAAGGAGAATGTTTGCATGTGATAAATCATTGGCTTTAGACTTTTACTTTGTGTACCTATATATATATATGTGTGTTACATTTCACACTTTTAAAACATTAATATAATAAACTCATTTAAGGCAGACTAGGCTACCCTGAAATTTACATACCTTTTATAATTAGACATTCTGAACAATGTATTAGGTTGGTGCAAAAGTAATTGCGGTTTTTGCCATTACTTTTAATACAATTTGTAAAACTAAATTGTTTGGCTGAGCTTGCAAGAAAGAGAAATTGTGAGGTTCTAGAAAGACAGTAGAAACTGAGAACATAGCAGAAGCACGTGATGCGGATATTGGAGCAGCCACGCCAGGGGTTGGGAGTCGCAGAGCCAGGACAAGTGACAAGCGCTTGAGTGTTAATGCCTGTGTGTGGGATAGCGTGTGTGGGAGATTAAGAGCTGAACTTTAGACATTTTAAGCCACAGATGCATGTGAGACATTGAAGTCAAGCAGTGAGTTTGTTGTTAAACATCTGAAGTGCAGGAAAAAAAAATATGTAAGCTTGGGAATCTGGTGCATTGGTTGGGTTTAAAAACTGTCTTCAGGAGAGCTTGAACTGCTGTGGCACTCTGCTTTCCTCTGTAGTCGCACTCTCCCTGTGAATTTTCTTTCTGTATACCTGTCTTTCTAGACTTAAAGCAGGGACTGTTTCTGTATCCTTGTTTTGGAGGCCAAGAAAAACAAATAAAATTTTTAAAAACTCCATCAACATGATTATTGAACTAGTGGTGATTTTGTCAAGCAGCAGGAAGTCAAGCACGAATTTAGTCAGGTAACAGACATACTGGAAAAGCAAGTGAGCCTGGAGAGGAGGGCAGAATGTACTGGAAAAGGGAGAGATGGGCTTCCAAGGAGCCACCTGGAAGCCATAGAGGCAGGAATGGACACTGACAACAGAGAACCTCCAGAGAAGAGCAGGTTGGTGCTACTTGGGTCCAAGACTGCTCTCTTCCTTCCAGGGTGTGACATGTGGTTCTCAGGAAGCACAGTGTGGTTGAAGGATTGGTTAGGAAAGTCCCTCCACATCCTACCACCTCCACCCTGGCCCTGTGTGCCCGTGGGGCTATGATGGGAACAACCCACACCCTAAAATAGGATCCAAATTCCTTCTTCTTTTGTCATCAAAGCTGCATCTACTTTGCTCAAGCAAGTTAGGGAATCTCTGTGTCTTGATTCCATAAATCTGCTTTCAAATGGCTCCAGCCACCTCTCCCTGGGTCTGTGAAAGGTCATTCAGAGTCCCTCCTTTGAGAGGGGGGAACCACCCAGCAGATGAAAGGAACATCACTACATTCAAAGCTCATGGGCATGCCAGGTGCTTGCTGCAAGAGCTGTTCCTGACTCACCTTGCTTTCTGAATGGCATTTCACGTCTTTGCCAATTCCTTGGAATCCCTCAATTGCCACACCTGGCAAATCAAAAATCAAAGTAATTCACCATAATATGCATCTGCAGGTGGGGCAGTGGAAGGTCAGGGAGTAGAAGGTGGGGGCAGGAAGGGTGTGGTGGGCACAAGGTTTATAGTCCAGGGGGTGCTTCTTGACCGACTGGTCTTGATCCTCATAGAGGCCAAGGCTCTACCAGAAACTGAGCTCCTAACCTGAAAGGAGAATCAGGAAGATCAGTGAGCTACATGCTGCTTTTAAATAGCCTGAATATAGCTGGAGGAGGCATGGTTATAATGTTTCTTTTTTTTTTTTTTTTTTATACTTTAAGTTCTAGGGTACATGTGCATAACGTGCAGGTTTGTTATAATGTTTCTTAAAATGAAAGAAAGGTGGGTGCAAAATAATTGTACAGAGAATATGCTGCAGACTATAGCATGAAGACAAACTCAGCATAGGGGAAAAAAAGACCTGGAGGAAATTGACCAAGATATTATAACTGTAATAGGTTCATTGCCCCATGTGCAGCAAGTCAATATGCTGAGACTCTGGTTGCAGCAGAGAAAGAGGTTTCATCCTGGGGCTGCTGAACAAGGAGATGGGAGGAAACCTCACGTCTATCATTCCAAGCAGTTTGGGGCTAGGGATTTTAAGGGTTTTGGAGTGGGCTGAAGTGTGGAGATCATCAACTAGTCAAAGAGTGCAGGGTGAAGTCATGGGACAGAAAGATGAAGAAATTGCATTCTCATGCTGATTTGGTTCCACCGTGGGGGTTTTCAAACTGGTTGTCTTCAGCTGTTCCACTGAAATTCAGGATCTGAAAAACAACTTAAGCAATTCTTAAAAGCTTTATGGTTCTAACATTGGAGAGCCTGTCTGTAAGAACAATGAGGATGCAAATGGTTGGTGTCTGGTGCTACATGACTTTCTATTACAAGGAACTGAGCCAAGGCGCAGCCTGATTCATGCTTCATTATAATTCTATTTCTGTCCAAAATGCTTGTTAATCCTGTGAGGACTGCTTCAATATCACGTTGTATTTTACAAATAATCTGTACAATGTGTATACCTATCCTATTTTCTAAATAAGTCTAAAATGTGTATGCCTATGCTATGTATACACTGAAAAATACCAATACACTTTTTATAAAGAATAACACAGGTTTTTTAAAATGTTCATTTTCATGGGTACATAGTAGGTGTTCATATTCCTGGGGTACATGAAGTGTTTTGATACAGGTATGCAATGTGTAATAATCACATCATGGAGAATGGGGTATCCATCTCCTCAAGCCCTTATCCTTTGTGTTACAAATAATCCAAGTATACTGTTTTAGTTACTTTTAAATGTTCAGTTAAATTATTATTGACTTTACCCTCCCCCTCATTGTGCTATCAAATACTAGGTCTTATTCATTCTTTCGGTTTTTTTTTTTTTTTTTTTTTTTGGTACCTATTAACCATCCCTACTTCCCCACCACTTCCTGGGTTACTTTCTTATCTTGTACCATAATTTGGCAGACTGAGCTGGCACCTCTTAAACAACTGTAACAACAGCAACTACTTCTTCATGAATTCAGTGTCTACCTGAATGTTGGGCATGAAGTTCATTGAGTAACTACTGTGGAGGCTGCTGGTGACCTGGGTGGGAGCTGTCTCCCAAAGAGGTGGTAGAAGCCTGACTGCAGTGGGCTGTTGAATGAGAAGGAGCTAGGGAATGAAGCACTTGAGAGCAAATGTGTTCAAGAAGTTTGGTTGTATGGGGGCAGTCATGGAAATGGCTATTAGGATGTTGTATTAGTTTGCTAGGGCTGCCATAGGAAAATACCACACACTAGGTGGCTTAAACAACAGAAATGTGTTTTCTCACAGCTCTGGAGGCTGGAAGTCCAAGATCAAGGTGTTGGCAGATTAGGTTTTCTCTGCAGTCTCTCTCCATAGCTTGTGGATGGCCACCTTCTCGCTGCATCTTCATCAGGCTTTCCTCTGTGCATCCGCATCCTTGCTTTCTTTCTGTGTGCCCAAATTCTTCCTCCTATAAAGACATCTTCTATATTGAAGTTGGGTCCACCCTAACAGCCTTATTTTAACTTAGTCACCTTGTTTAAAAGACCCTATCTTCAAATTCAGTCACATTCTGAGGTACTAGGGGTTAGGGATTTAGTATATGAAATTTGGGAGGAAGGAAGGGATGCAATTCAATCTATAGGTCAAGAACTTTTCTTTTCATATGCAAGTGCCAAGCATTTTTACATGTAGTGGGAAGAGAGCTTAGAGAAAGAGAGGTCACTTAATAGAGGAAAAGTCCTGAGGCTGGGGCAGGGGTTGAAAGGAGAGCCCAGGGGAAAGGGAGCCCTGGGCAGAAGGAGGGAGGCATCTGCTCCAGTAACCAAGGGTGCAGGCAGTCACTTTCTCTGCAATATTGAGGGTGCAGACACAGTCGGTTTATCTGCAATGCTGGTGTACAGTGCAGTTGGTTTCTCTGCAATGTTGGGGATGCAGACACAGTTGGTTTCTCTGCAGTGCTGGGGGTGCAGGTGCAGTCGGTTTCTCTGCAGTGCTGGGGGTGCAGGTGCAGTCGGTTTCTCTGCAGTGCTGGGGGTGCGGGTGCAGTCGGTTTCTCTGCAGTGCTGGGGGTGCGGGTGCAATTGGTTTCTCTGCAGTGCTGGGGATGTAGATTGCAGTTGATTTCTCTGCAGTGCTGGGGGTGCAGGCGCAGTCAGTTTCTCTGCAGTGCTGGGAGTGCAGGTGCAGTCAGTTTCTCTGCAGTGCTGGAGGTGCGGGCGCAGTCTGTTTCTCTGCAATGCTGGGGGTGTAGATTGCAGTTGGTTTCTCTGCAGTGCTGGGGGTGCAGGTGCAGTCAGTTTCTCTGCAGTGCTGGGGTTGCAGGCGCAGTCTGTTTCTCTGCAGTGCTGGGGGTGTAGATTGCAGTTGGTTTCTCTGTAGTGCTGCAGGTGTAGATTGCAATCGGTTTTTCTGCAGTGCTGGGGGGCAGGTGCAGTCGGTTTCTCTGCAGTCCTGGGGGTGCAGGGGCAGTCGATTTCTCTGCAGTGCTGGGGGTGCGAGCAGTTGATTTTTCTGTAACCTGAAGGTGGGAAGCTGGTGATTCTTCATGTGACAGAGGAAAAGGATGCCTGAGAGTATAAACTGGAAACATTTTGAGGGCAATTTGACTGCATGTGTCTAAACCTTTAAAATGTGCATACAGTTAATTTATCCCAAGGAAATAATTAGGGGTCTACATGGGAATCTGGCCATAAAGATGGCTACACAAATAAAACTATAGCTTTGTTTATCATACAAAAGGATAGAAAACAACCTCAATATCCCAAAAATGGAGGCCTGGCGATATGGTTTGGATGTTTGTTCCTTCCAAATCCCATTTTGAAGTGTGATCCCCAATATTGGAGATGTGGCCTGGTGGGAGGTGCTTGGGTCGTGGAGGGCAGATCCTTCCTGAATGAGCTTGGTGCCCTCCCCATGGTAACAAGAGAGTTCTCTCTCTGTTAGTTCATATGAGAGCTGGTTGTTTAAAGGAAGCTGACTCTTCCTCTCTCGCTCCCTCTCTCGTCATATGACATGCTGGCTCTTCCTTTGCCTTCTATCATAATTGGAAGTTCACTGAGGCCCTCACGAGAAGCAGATGCTGGCACTATGGTTCAGGTACAGCCTGCAGAATCATGAGCCAAATAAACCTCTTTTCTATATAAATTATCCATCATCGGGTATTCCTGTATAGCAATGCAAGAAGGACTGATATACCTGATTAAGCAAACTATTACATGTTTTAGAATGTCACATGCACAAGTCAGTAGGGCGCCAAGAGTGTATACAGCCATCAATTACAGAAGTATGTTTATGAAGATGGAATGGTGTTCAGGATAGCCTCATATAAGGAAATGAGGAGCAGACAATTACACAGTTATACAAAGAATAATCATGACTTAAAAAAATAGACAGTGGATATATGTAAAAGGATAAAGACAGCCCATGTGTGGGAGGCAAAGGTTAACTGTGGTGATCTCTGGGTGGTGAAATTAAGGGAGCTGATTATCTTCTTTTTGCTTACCTATATAGTTTCTAATTTTTGCCACGGTGAACATATTATTTAAGCAAGATGGGAAAAAAGCAATAAAAACAACTTTTTAAATGCACCACCTGGATTTCTTTTTAGGGCTATTTTCCATAAAGAAACCAATTTTTTATGACCTCCTAAGAGTTGTTGTATAAATGATGCTGGCACGTGGAAAATAATAAAGGAGATATGAATATGCTCCCTGAAGATTGAGATGGCAGAGAGGTGCTATGCTCCCCTCTCTGGGGCCTAGGGCAGCATTTAGCACACAGTAGGCCCCCAGTAAATGGTTGAGGAAGAAATGATTGAGTGAGATACTGCTGGCAAAGAGGGTAACTGAACATCCCTGTAAGTGAAAAAAATCACTGGCTCACAGCAGCCTCTATATGAGGTATAAAATCATGCATTAGTAAATAACAAATTATCATGGGCTATGAATCCCTTATGTGGCTCGAGAGTTGTCAAAATCTAGAATGTACTTTCTTTACAGGTTTGCACCTATAAAAAATGTGAATTTCAACCTCTGTTCACTGCTCAAACTACTGATAAACCTAAACTCTGGCACCAGTTAGATGCAAGGCATTTGTTTTCCAGAAAGCCTTTGAAACCCAAAGGCTTTGGTATTGATCATGTATCATCTTCAGAAACGTTCCATACACTTTTCAGGCCTATTGTCATTACCACGATATCCTGAAGACATGACCTAGATGTCATGAGGCAACAGCCTCTTAAAGTCGTGGTATGGGCTGGTACAGCCATGGAATCCAGTCCTAAAATGTAGATGTTTCTGACGCTATGAAGAGGAAGACAATGGGATAATATTATTATATCAGAGGATGAGTCTAATGTCTTTCATCTGCCAGAGAGAAGACTGGCGATATTTATTGGTTCAGTACTTCAGCAACATGGTATTATTGTCTTTGAGTGTTTTGATAGGTAGTTAGCACAAGGGTGTTAATGAAAACAGCCCCACTTCATTTAAAAATTAACTACTTGGCCATTGAGCAACAGGAGCTGATACATTATGGCAATAAATCTGTGATGGAGATTTATGTTCTCGTGACTCAGAGCCAGGCCACGGGCATATTTAGATGGGCTGGAGAGATAAGGAGTACCGAGTGTGGGCACTGGAAACCACCTGGCATTCTTCAGAGATAGAATACAATTCAGTAGTAGAGAGAACATGGTCTGCCTGGACATCACTAATGCAGCACTTATCCAAAAGACTTATCCAAAACATCTTTTCTCCCAAAAAAGTTGCTGAGCCCATTAGCTGTCACCTTTTTCTGGGATGCCATAGGTTGGTGAAGACCTGGTCTCCCAGGACCAGGGGCAGGCCCCAGGCCATCCTGCTGGGCCTGTGGAGACTAAGCCCATTTCCATCTGATGGCTGGGGAAAGAGCCCGCATTCACCTGCTCATCAGAAAAGCAGCTCCTCCCAGGCCAGCTGACACAGCTGATATTTCCTCAGAACTGCTCTTTTGCTAATGCAATGGAAAAGTCCACCCAGGTGAGTGCAGCAAAGAGGGAAGGAAATATTTCTTGCACAATTGTTGTCAGGCTCTGGGCTAGGTGCCTAACTTACATAATTTCATTTAATCTCCACAACAATCTTGAAAGGTAGCTCTTATTAACCAACTATTAACTCCATTTCAGAGAGCAGGAAGCTGACACTCATAAAATTGAAGTGGCTTGCCCTAGGCCCATGTACACTGCATGGATACCACATTGGAGGGAGAATGTGAGTTTTGAAATCACAGAAACCAGCGTTTGAGTCCCAGCTATGCTACGCATTAGCTGGGCAGTTTTGAAAAACATTTAACCTTTCTCTGCCCGTAGTTTTTTTCATTTGTCAACAAAAGGTGATAGATTAACATAGTCATCACCGGATACACGGGTGGGTTAGACTAAATAATAAAATGAAACTCTTAAATAAAAATGAGCTGGGATTCCAGGCCACGTTTTTCAGACTCCAAAGTTCTTGTAACTAAACCATTAAAAACTCGTGACTCTGGAGAGACACAGAGGCCAAGACAGAATGCCAAATCCAGAGCCGTGGAGGACCTAACGGGACCCACTGGGGTGCAGTGTAGGGCTTGGACTCGCAGGGGAGCGCAAACAGAGCAGAGTTATCCATGCTGAGGAAAGGCTGCAGCAAGGTCAGCAGCCAGGCAGACTTGAAGATCAGCCAATGGTATACTTCCTATATGAAAATCATAAAAAGGAGAATGTGGGAAGTAAGATTGACCTCTGAGCCTCTGAGATCTGAGATCTCAACTATACACAGCAGAAGCTCAGCCTTTTTTTTTTTTTTTTTTTTTTTTTTGGGACTGGGCCTCACTCTGTCACCCAGGCTGGAGTGCAGTGGCACAATCATGGCTCACTGTGACCTCTACGTCCCCCAGGCTCCAGCAATCTTCCTGCCTCAGCCTCTCCAGTAGCTGGGACTATCGGTTTGCATCACTACGCCTGGCTATCAGCTTAAATCTGAGCAAGCCCAAGGGTCTAACTGATTAATACATGTCAGAAAGTTAATGGTCTGGGAGAAGAGGGACCTCTGGGAGAAAGATAGGGGGATAATACTGTAAAAGTTGCTAGACAATGGATACCCCAAACAGTTTCCCAGGGGGCAAGGACTGGTGGGGGACCATGAGAAGTTTCATTTCTGGACCTTGGAATTAACTGAGGGCTCTCAGCTTTGGGGAAGGTACTGACAGTAGGGTTTGGGCACTGGAAGCCCTCTGGGGTTCTGCAGAGACAGAATATGACTTAGTAGTATAGAGAATATGGTTTGCCTGGGCATCACTAATGTAGCACCCACCAGTGCAGACAGCCAGGATTCAGGAAAACCAAAAAGGAATTGGAAGCTGAGGCTACAGAAGTGATGAAGACATTAGTCCTGTCCTCAGGAAGGCTGTGGGGAAGACACTGAACAGGGATTTCTGACCCAAGGTGGTCACATGTTGACAAAACAAGCTCAGGGTCTCAGAGCAGCCCTGGGGAGAGGCACCTGAGTCACCAAGGGCTGGTGAGGAAAGGTTCCTGGAGGAGAGAACACTGGAAGTGAGACACAGAAGACAGTGGTAGCTGATCAGGACAAGAGAGGATGTCCTTGACATGGTCCTGCTTACAATCTTGTTCTATTCAGTACCACGGCCCAAAAGATGAACCATATTCATGGTTTGGCTCCCACCGACCCCCAGTCTCATTACTTTTCACTTTGCCCCACACTTTGGGCTATAGCAACTTCAGCTGCTGGTGGTTGCCTCCGCGTCCATGTTGATGGTGAATTTTTGATTATATGACTCTCGTCTGCCTGAAATACTCCACCATCCGTTGGGCTAAATGCCATTTTTATTTTATTTTATTTTATTTTTTGAGACAGAATCTCGCTCTGTCATCCAGACTAGCGTGCAGCAGCGCAGTCTCAGCTCACTGCAACCTCCGGCTCCTGAGCTGAAGCGATTCTCCTGCCTTCGCCTCCTAAGTAGCTGGGATTACAAGTGTGTACCACCACGCCCAGCTTATTATTTGTATTTTTTTTAGTAGAGATGGGGTTTCATCATGTTGGCCAGGCTGGTCTAGAACTCCTGACCTCAAGTGATTTGCCTGTCTCACCCTCCCAAAGTGCTGGGATTGCAGGCGTGAGCCACCACTCCCGTCTGCTAAATTCTATTTACTCTTTAGGAGCCTTTTAGGAATCCTTCTCTGCCTCCTGCATCTCGTGTTAGATGCTCTTCCCTGAAACCCCTGTGCACATCTCAATCACTGTCCTTGCCACCTTGCACTAGATTTAATGATGTGTCCATTTTCCTCACTAGACAGTGCACCTAGTTGATGTCAGGAACTATGTATTCCTTTTTACAGTCACAGTTGCCAGCATTTAGCCACTGCTTCATAAATCATTTTGCAATAACCAGTTAAGGAAAGATAGACAAATTTAAATGAAGTACTCTTTTCTCCTTAGGGTTACCAGATAAACACAGGACACCCAGTCACACTGGAGTTTAAATTGAAATTTGAATTTCAAATAAACAAAGAATACTTTTTTCAGTATAAGTATGTCCCAAACAGCGTATGGAACATACTTGTACTAAGCAGAAATGTGTCTCAAATGTTGCATGGGACACACACCAAAAGATTGTTACTTATCTGAAATGCAAATTGAACTGGGCATCCTGTATTTTTATTTGCTAAATCTGTCAGCCCTAAATATTGAAAAGCATAAAGGGTGTGGGCAAGAGCAGTCTCATTCTGCTGATGGAAAATGCTCAATCTGGTAAGAAATTTGGCAAAATACTTTCCAATATGATCAGATAATTGCTCAGAGATAAGGGAGTTAATTTCGGTATTTACCATGGCCCAAAGTTAGAAAACACCTAAATATATATCCTTCAGAGACTGGTTAAATGAAATAGAATTTTATGTGCCATGTAACATTGAGATTAAAGCACAAGATCTGAAGGCAAAATGCCTAGGTGCTATTTCTCAACTAAAAAGTAAACAAAGCAAAAATGCCTTCGTGCAAATCTTGGCTGCACATGACACTGGCTGTGAGACTCTGAGGAAGGTTACCCAATTTTTCTTATGCCTCAGTTCCCACCTGTGTAAAATAGGAATACACACATTTTTACCCTGTAAGGTTTGGGAAGATTAAATAAGTTATCCACATACAGCCCTTACAAAAGGGCCTGGCAGAAAGTAACGTTTAAATAAAGACTGTTATTATTATTATCATCATCCCTATTGTAGAATACTGTGGTATCATTAAAAATATCTTTATAGATTTATATTTATTGATGGAAAAAGGTGTCCTCATTATATAGTGAGGGAAAACAATCAATCAAAACAGCAAATGCACAGCATCCATGTAGCAAAATCATTGTGAGCACCATCTCTGTCAGGTCCTCGCTTAGAAGTCACCGACAGGAAACACAGCCAGGAACACAGCAGAAAACCTGGAGGGTCATGAACAGATATATATATATCTATCTATATATATATCAGGAAATATATACAAATTAAAAGGCAATGAACTCTCTGATAAGAGCTATAGTGGAAAATAAATACAGTTTAATAGGAAAGGCCTCATAAGACAGAGCTATTTTTCCTGAAACCTGAAGCATGAGCAGAGTTAGCCAGGCCACAGCTGGGAGAATATTCTAAGCAGAGTAAATGGTGTCTATCAAAGCCATGAGAAGGGAGATATCTGGGCAAGTTTAAGGAACTGAAACAAGGCCAACATGGTTGGATCCCAGTGGATGAGTGGGAGAGTGGAGCAAGATGAAAGTGGACAAATAAGTAAGGGGTTGAGCATGTTCAACTTTGTAAGATATCAAAAGTCAAATTCAGGAGGGTAGAGTATTTGGGTCTTTACTCTAAGGGCCTCTGAGACAATCTCACCATCTGTCATCTTTGCTTTACTTGCTTAGGATTCAGAATTCTGGATTGGAAGATCTCAGTGGCTGAATTAAAGCCACATGTCCCCAAGTGTTAAACAGGGAGGATTCCCCTTTCAGTTTCCACATTTGCCATTGAAGAGCTGTGGCGTGGCCCTGGGACCCTCCTCCCCACTGAGTTCAGGGAGCCCATGTCAACCCACCGCCCATCAGTATCCCTAGCCTCCAGATAGCACTTGCTGGTGTTACCCTCATCAAGGTATTTCTCAACACTTTGGCAAAGGGTATGTCCTCTAAGCTCTCCTGGGAGACATAGGGAAAGACAGGGTTAGTTGCACATGATAAATTCACTCCAACATTCCTATCTCTCAGAGTCTTTGGATTCTTTCCTTTACTCGGTATCAAGGAATTTATGACATCTCAACTCTGTTTAATATTGGCCACCACTGAATCCAGATTTCTGTCAACCAACTGAAAAAACAACGGTGTCTACTCCCAGCTGCTCCGAGCTAGCAACAGAATCTGGAGTCTCTACTAAGTGCATCCTTACCAGGCACTTCAACTTGGTCTGAAATTATGTTCCTCTCCCCTTAGTCAAGAGCATACAGAATTCATTCCTACACATATTCCCCGGGTTTTGAAGGTGTAAATTAGCAAGGTCTTACAAATCATTTGTTATATATGCCTTCTGCTCCCAGTTTGACCTTTTACTCCCCGTCTCCCACACAGGTATTCTAGGTCAGATCGTGGAGACAAGGGAGAGATGCTGCAGTGCAGAGAAAGGACAGACTCCTTTCCATGTAACTCTTGTGGGTAAAAAAGTTACAGTGTCTTTTGAGCAAAATATAAAGACAGCCAACAGTCCAAGGAGGAGAGTTGCTTTGGCTGGCACAGAAAGATTGGCCATTTCTCTGGGTCTTCTCACATACCCCCATTCCACATCTTTTTAAAATTATTATTTATTTATTTTCTTGGGGGGACGGAGTTTCACTCTTTTTGCCCAGGCTGGAGTGCAATGGCGCCATCTCGGCTCACCACAACCTCCGCCGTCCGGGTTCAAGCAATTCTCCTGCCTCAGCTTCCAGAGTGGCTGGGATTACAGGCATGCGCCACCACGCCTGGGTAATTTTGTATTTTTAGTAGAGACAGGGTTTCTCCATTTTGGTCAGGCTAGTCTCGAACTCCCGACCTCAGGTGATCTGCCCTCCTCGGCCTCCTAAGTGCTGGGGTTACAGGTGTGTGCCACCATGCCTGGCCTTCCGCACCTTACTCTATCAGTACCTTAACTTTCCCCAAAGAGGCATGACAAAGCTGGGCATTCAGCTGATGTAATTCTACCAATCTCACAGTCCAACTTTGAATTTGTTTTCTACTCTCTCAGCAATGTGGCTTTTAAAGGTTGGACATTCATTTAGCACTGCCATAGAAAGTTCATGAGTGTGGATGTCTGCCTTAAATTGAGAATCTGGGGATTTAAATTTGTCATTCTCTTCTTATAAGCTATCCAGGGCCATTTGAAGCAGCCATTCTTCCACAGTCCTTAACTCCTGTCTTTCAGGCTGACCCAGGGCAATATTTACACGCTGTCTTAAAGCTCCCTTGATGTTCATGAGCACTTCCTCCAAATGTGGAGCCCTTCCTCCAAATGTGGAGCCCTTCCTCCAAATGTGGAGCCCTTTCTCCAAATGTGGAGCCCTTCTTCCAAATGTGGAGCACTTCCTCCAAAAGTGTCACCTCTACAGGTGATACTTTAGATGTTCTGCTGCCGAACATCTAAACATGAGCTTCCATATTCCTGTCTCTGAATCCTAGAAGAATGATCATGTCCTAACTCCCCACTGAGGCAATCTGATCAACTCCAGATTTCTATCGTAAAGGCCTTCTGACTTAAAGAGCCCGGAGCATACGCCCTGGCACCAATTTCTGCATCAATAAGCTGCAAGGAACAGAAACATATATTAATATAATCACATATATTAATACAAAAGAGGAATTCATTGGAAGGTATTGGGTAGCTCACAGGTTTGCAAAATTAAGAACCAAGCAAAGCCAGGCAGCAGGAAAAACTGGCCAGGATGTAACCATAGCTAGTCACAAGCATAGCCATCATGGCAGACCACTGTCCTGGTTGCTGCCAGGCTGGTCTCATCATCCCTTCACTCACTCCAAAGTCAAACTTCCAGGCAGAAGCATTCAATGAGTGACAATCGGTCACATGTCCTCACTCTACCAGAGGAGAGGGCAGTGGAGAGACAGAAAGAGTTCCCCTAAGGAATCCCAGAGAGAGGTTGGATTTGAGGAAGGCAAAAAGTAATGTGAGGCTGCGTTCTGTTTGGGGGCGTGACACAGAACCATGATGTTGGTACAGAGGTCAGGAACTGACCTTGGTCATTATTCATCTCCATTGTCTCACTGAGATGTTGCCACTTCCATGTGATGAGCCCATGCGGGTCACCATGGAATCTGCCTCCTCCGGCCCACAGGAGCAAGGAGCCACATCCTGCCTCTTTTTCCGTACCGCACCCCGCCAACTCTGGGCTACTGGAAAGCCTGAGGGCCGCTGCAGCACTGTTTTCCTAGATGGGTCACATGACCCTTTCTACGCTGGCTTTTTTTTTTTGGACAGGGTCTGGCTGCATGCCCAGGCTGCAGTGCAGTGCCACGATCTTGGCTCACTGCAACCTGTGCCTCCCGGGCTCAAGCGACTCTCCTGCCTCAGCCTGGAATTACAGCTGGGACTACAGGCGCACACTGCCATGCCCGGCTAATTTTTTTCTATTTTTGGTAGAGATGGGGTTTGACCGTGTTGCCTAGGCTGGAACTCTGGCCTATTTCCTCTTTTCACAGACTGTCTTCAGAAAAAAGGAGAGGGCTCCTGACATCCACAAACCCGTCTGGAATTTCTGCTGTTCCCTCTATTTTTTTATTTGTTTGTTTGAGACAGAGTCTTGCTCTGTTGCCCAGGCTGCAGTGGTGCCAACACAGCTCACTGCAGCCTCGACCTCCTGGGCTCAAGCTTAGCCTCCCGTATAGCTGAGACTGTAAGCATGCACCAACATACCTGACTAATATTTTGATTTTTATTGAAACAGAGATCACACTTTGTTGTCCAGGCTAGACTTGAACTCCTGGGCTCAACCGATCCTTCCACCTCGGCCTCCCAAAGTTCTGGGATTAAGGGCATGAACCACCCCAGGGCCTTCTGTTCCCTCTTATCCTGGGGTTTACCTAAGGTGCGGCAGGAAGCAGGTACTTTTCTAGGCACTTCACTGTGTCTGAGCCCTCCTTGCTTCTCTCCTCTTTCACCTTCCCCAGTCTGCAGAATCTTTTTGTGGTTACTGCTGTTGTTTTGTTCTGAAGGCAGGGGAGTCTGGCTTTACATCTATATTTCTAAATCTATTGCTTATGCCCTGACTTAGGCTTTTGAAGCCCAGAAGCCATAAAATGGACCCTTTGTTTTCTGCATTCTGCTTGGCCATCCCTCTTCTAAGGCAGAAACAGAACACGCATGCTGTTCATCAAATCAGAGGAAGATTTATTATAGGATAACAGGAAATACCAAGAAGTAAAAAAAAAAAAAAAAAGTTGATATAAATATAAACAATATTATCCTGCAGCATTACTGTTTTTATGTGTACTTAAATTTTATCATTAATTAAATCAGATGAAGTATCATTTAAAAAACAAAATTAGTTACTTTATGAGGTAGTGAGAGCTCCTTAAACGGAGGTGTTCAAATAGAGCAGGAAAGCCATCTATTAAGGGTGCAGTAAGAGGAACTTCTCTGTTGGTGCTCCCACCAGTGAGATGATGTTTAAGGTCTGTTCTAAACCTAATGTTTTATGCTTTATTCTTTGATTACATTTTTTCTTTGTTCCACAGCTTTTGGCATCATAATGGGAATATTCTGAGGTCCCTAGTAATTATAAAAATTTAAAATGGCCTCCCTGGTTTCTAACAAATCAGTCAGCATTTTTAATAGGACTTGTTCTGAATGCCTAAGATTGGCCATTTCTAATTCCATTGGTTCTATTGGCTTTGTAACAACTCTTTCTGTGACAATGCCTTGATTGTTCTTTTCCATTTCTTGTGGCCTTTGCCCCATGAATCTTCTATGGAGTGAATGTTTCCTTATTTTTCTCAGAAGAAGAGAAAGAAGCATTGCTCTTACCCAAGTTTAGAGAAATGATCTTTAAAAACACGAAAGCCACCTTGGACTTGAAGTCAAGGAACATGTATATCAGCCCTAGACACGGTTCTTAGTAGTTGCGGTAACCTGAGAAGCTATTCTGTCTCTGAGCTTCAGGTTTTTTAACATGCAATGAGAAGATAGTTCCTATTGTATCAACACAATCAAAATTAAGTAAAAATGATGAGTCCTGGCCGGGCGCGGTGGCTCAAGCCTGTAATCCTAGCACTTTGGGAGGCCGAGACGGGCGGATCACGAGGTCAGGAGATCGAGACCATCCTGGCTAACATAGTGAAAGTCCGTCTCTACTAAAAAATACAAAAAACTAGCCAGGCAAGGTGGCGGGTGCCTGTAGTCCCAGCTAACGTAGTCCCAGCTACTCAGGAGGCTGAGGCAGGAGAATGGCGTGAACCCGGGAGGCGGAGCTTGCAGTGAGCTGAGATCTGGCCACTGCACTCCAGCCTAGGCGACAGAACGAGACTCCGTCTCAAAAAAAAAAAAAAATTTAAAAAAATAAAATAAAATGATGAGTCCAGGTGTGAATTGATCCTGAGGTCACGGTGTCATGGCCCCATCTCCATTTCTCTGCCATTCTCTCTACTCCATCCTTCCCTGTGAGTCAACTCCACACTTCCCCACTTTTTCCCCCTCCCCTGGCTGCCTCCTTTTGTGGTAAAAAACCACAGCAATTTTCAGGCCTCTCCTCTACATATTCCACACTTCAAAGGAAGAAGACTGATCTCTTCCAGTAGTTACCATAGATAAAAGAGGAAACCTCTTTCCTGGAAGTTCCAGCAACTGTCCCCTTACAGCTCATCAGCCAAACCAAGTCACATGGTCATCCTGACAAATTCTTGAACTGAACAAATGGAAGCCAACTAGAGCTTTCTCTGGAGATAAGGTAGAGGCTGTCCCATCCTAAGAATGGACTCCCCTACAAATGAAGATCTAGATGCTATTTATGGGAGAAAGAGATGGAGAAATGGAGGCTGGGGAGGCATTCACCAAGGGGCCCATATTCCTCTACCGCTCACTAGGCTAATATAAAAATCACAGAAGATTGTGAAAATGACAATGATCTATACCTGTAAAATGCTGGACACTGACATGCAAAGTGGCATCAGAAGACTAGTTTGATTTCTGGCCTTATCACTTTGAACAATTTACAGAACTCTGAGCCTTGGTCTCCCCATCTGTAAAATGGAGATGTCAGCTAACAATGGAACATGCTTACATATATGTACTTATTATAAATTGCTTTTAGCTTAATCCATGCTAGAATTGAGTCAGCTTTTATAAAACCAGTTTGAGCTGGTAAATTTGGAGGTCTTGTCTGCAACTTCAGAAAACCACCCCTAAGCACATCAATAAGTTCTGAGTAACCATGCCACTGAGATCTTAGATGGAAGGAATGCTTTGTGAACCAAATTTTTTTGTAACATATAGAAAATCAAATTCATCTGCGCATAAGTCATCATGCCCTGAACCCTTAATCTCCATATCTCTGATGCAGAAAGATTAATCTTAGAAGGAATAACTGACAACCCATTGCCTCAGGCTACAGAGAAAATGAAAATGTCCTCTACAAATGTGATTCATATTACAATACTCATGCATGTTTTGTGCTATCTGGCCTTGTTCAAATAAAAGGAACTTCGTCAACGATTCTGTTGGAAGGTAAGCTTTTTTCTTTTTTTCTTATTGTATCACTTTCAGAATTGCTAGAAGTTAAAAAGAGGCCTGTTTCTTGCTAACACAATCTTATCTATGAGCCAAGCATTCCTAGGGAGTAGTGTGGCTCAGCTGGATTTTGTCAGCTTGTTCTGTGACCAAATTCAGACTCAACTATTTACTTAACTTCCCTAAGCTTTAGTATTGTCATAGGAAAGTTGGAGTGATAACAGTACCCACATCATTGTAAGAAATAAATGAGATAATGTGTATTAAATGCACAAAAGAGAGCCTAACACGTGTAATACATGTTAGCCATTACTGTATTTGGATTTCTGAGAAAAGAGGGAATGTATATTGGAAAAGTACTAGGTTAGGTTGATGCATATTCTGGCTTTAGACTTTTCCTATCATAACATGTGTGTCCCAACATAGGAGGGACCTGGATCAGAGCACAGATAAGGATCTCTGGCTCACAGCCAACCCCCTTCTTTTCCAACCATTAACTCAGTCCTGCACCATGAAAGGTCTTGTGCACATGCTTGGACATCCTAACCTGTATGTCCAAGCTCTACCTATAAACCCTTCCCCTCCAAAGACGAAGACTACCCTTTGCAATTGGAAGCATATACATATGTGGCAAAGTCTGCCATTGCCACTGGAAGATGAACAGGAGAAGAGCTCTACAGGGCATGAAAGCAAGTTGGGGCCATTTGACCAGGAATTTCAGGGTGCTTGGGCCCAATAGCATGGCCTATAAAAGAGAAGCAGAGACCTGGGTAGTGACATCCCCTTGGCTCCAGGGACACCTCAGCCTGTGGGGAGACTACAGCAATAGGAGAGCCAAAGAAAGGGCCCTCTAAAGTAGAGGACCCGGGACAGGAACCTCAATTGCCTGGATTTAATTAAGAGTGGTACTGATTTCATCTCTTGAAACTTGTCCTTTAGAAATGCGTGCCTAGGGCTATATTTTTTTTAAAAAAAAAAGTTTTGTTGATATATAATTAGCATACCACACAATTCACCCAGTTAAAGTGTACAATCCAATGATTTCCAGTTTATTCACAGAGTTGGCAACCAGCACCAGGTTCAACTGTAGACCAGTGGGAGGATGAGAAGGGGACACTGGAACTGGGTCTTCCTCAGGGCATCTCTCTCCTTCATGTCCTCTTATAAAGTATGTCAGTGCACTGAGTTTCATTCCAATATTTAAAGATGTAAATTTGGCCGGGTGCAGTGGCTCATGCCTGTAATCCCAGCACTTTGGGAGACGGAGGCGGGTGGATCACTTGAGGTCAGGCGTTCGAGATCAGCCTGGCCAACATGGTGAAATCCCATCTGTACTAAAAATACAAAAATTAGGCAGGATTGGGGGTGGTGCATGCCTGTAATCCCAGCTACTAGGAGGCTGAAGCGGGAGAATTGCTTGAACCCAGGAGGCGAAGGTTGCAGTGAGCCGAGATTGTGCTACTACACTCCAGCCTAGGTGACAGAGCAAGACTCTGTCTCAATAAACAAATAAATAAATAAATAAAAATAAAGATTTAAGTTTCTTATAGACCTCCAACGGGCAACTCAGTATCTTCTTAGAGTTCCATGAAGAAATAGTGATCTTTTCCCAAACTAAAGAAAAACTTACCCTCCAAAATATATCTTCCCAAAGGATTTTCAAGGGAAAATTTGGATATACGAACTTTTCACTTTATTCACCAAGGTCAGAAACTAATCTCCAAGAAATACACAAGTGTACTTGACACGGAAGCACAGATGGAGCGTTTCGCTCTGTCCCGGCTTCTGCAGGCCCTGTCTGCCCGTGACTCAGAGTCAGGTCGATCAGTCATCTGCAGCTGTGGTCTCCTCAGTTCCTTTAATAGTGCATTTTATCAGTAAGAACAACAACAAACTGGCATCTCCATAATTACACACAGCTATCCTTCGCTATCTAAAAATATCAGTTCCTGAGTTGGGATGGTACATTTGGATAGTGAAGAGTATCACTTTAGCCAAATCTATTTGGTTCTGACATCAAGCAGTCAGAATTTGGATCGCCAAGACTTCATCCTAAAATATATCTGAATTAGTTCAATTCTTGAGTTTGGGTAGGATAGCTATTTATTTAAAATTATATTTGTGTACTCCTGTACTAAAATATTATGGGCATTAAAAAATCAGAAAAATCATCATTCTAAATGGAGAAAATAAAAATAAATGCCATAGATATTCTCATCATGATGTTAGTTTTTTAGAGTGTGTGTCGCTGCTTTGGAGAGCGTTCAGGTGGGCTGAGAATCAGGAGTGACCAAGGGTCACTGGGCAGACTGCAGATAAAACAGCCCAATCTATCTCACTGATTCTCAGAACAGTTCTCTGCTCTCATATATATTCACAGCTATTAGCATGGCTAATGCTTGGGATGACTGCCTTTTCTTCATGTAGCCTCATTTTATCACTTTATAAGTTTTGATGGTATTAGCAAATTTGTAATAGCTTCTCCCTTCTCTGCTTCACAGTAGATCAAACATTACCACGTTAAATGGGCGGTTTATGATTTCTCCTTAAAATAGAATCCTAATTGTGTTTAAAACTACCTTCTCCCTGGGTGGTTTTTCAATAGTAATTGCCAAAATGCTGAAAGGTTTCTGTCTCTCAAGAAGTAACAATCTAAATCTGGCCTCTTCTGGCCTCATTCTGAATTTCAAATAAGCATCTGGCCTTTTCTGACCCAGGGGGAGTCGGTCAGGCCTGTACCCATGAACTGCAGTTGCTGGTGCAGTTGAGACTTGCAATTTAATTTAATCAATATTTCTGAAGACTTTCCATCTACAGGATTCAGTAGTCTGAGACTGAGTTTCCGGTTTACGTTAGGATCGGGTTGGTGAAAATGTTATTTATGTGCAGAGTGCCTTAATATACAGAAACTAGGTCTTCAGATAACATTCAGATTTTTCATTTCATCTTTGTATCTGGTTGTCATGAAGAGAAAATTGGCTTGTCTGTTATAGTAGTCTTCGAACACTTTTTAGCAGCATGAGATCTTCTCTCTAAGATTGTACTTGAAACCATTATGTGTGAAAGAGAAGATTGATCTCAAGTCAACAGGGGCAGGAACCCAGGTTCCAGCTACTTGGCCTTCTCTTCTCCATGACGTCCATTTCCCTTCTTTGTAGAAAAAAGGGAAGGACCTGGGAGAAAATATTGAAGCACATGGTCTAAAATCTCAGTTCTGCAAGAAACGGTATGAATGCATCACTTTGAGCAGGGCATTCAGCCCCTCTGTGCCTCTGCTTATTTTATTTTATTTTATTTTTTTGAGACAGTCTCACACTTGTTGCCCAGTTCTCAAGGGATGGACTAAATCACTGCTATCAGATGGAGCTCATGTTGAAAACCAAAGTCTGTATTTTTAAAAAATTATTTTATCTTTTTTTTTTCTTTTTTGGAGATGGAGTCTTGCTCTGTCGCCCAGACTGGAGTGCAGTGGCACAATCTCGGCTCAATGCAACCTCCACCTCCCAGGTTCAAGTGATTCTCCTGTTTCAGCCTCCTCAGTAGCTGAGATTACAGGCACCTGCCACCACGCCCGGCTAATTTTTGTATTTTTAGTAGAGATGGGGTTTCACCATGTTGGCCAGGCTGGTCTTGAACTCCTGACCTCAGTGATTCTCCCACCTCAGACTCCCAAAGTGCTAGGATTGCAGGTGTGTGCCACCGCACCCGGCCAATGTTTGCTTATTTTAAAGATACCAATGGTATCTGCTTCCAAGAGTGATTATAAGCCTCAAATAAAAATTTTGGCTCCATGTTTTACTTAATTGCTCTGCGCCAATCAGACCCAGGTTTCCTCCTAGGCAAGAAGAGGGCAGCCATGACAATTGCTCTTAGCCTAAGCTAAGGCACACAGGTGAGAAAGAGTTTCCACCTGAATCTTCTTTAGGCAGCAGCATCAATAGGTAACACGGTACACCTGGGTCTGCAGTTGCAAGGTTTGTTATCTGACTTCTTCCTGACAGTGAGAGAAACCAAAGGGCCTTGGTCCTCCAGATGCTCTCTGTAAGTTCTTAATGACTAGTCTGCTTTCTCCTAAATGTATTAATAACTTACTTTGTTTCTAATAACTATTGTGTCTTTCCCTTCTCCCACAAGAGTTCCCCTCCAACTTCTGCTTCTGATCAGTACTGAACCATTCAATGAAAATGATTGTGAATATGCTTTGAAATGCTCACGAACTGTGCACATTAGTTACTGTGTTTCATACACGTTTCCAGAAATTCTACATATCACACCTTCTGACATTCATTTATCATCGGCTTCAACCAATATTATTTTTCCTTTGTAACTAACCTACACCTCATCTATTCCTCCACAGACCTGGAAACCTAAATTCAAGACAGACCTCTAGCTGGTGGCTCTGTAAGTAGACTGAGCTCCGTCCTTTCTTTCCCCACCAGCCAGTTATGTTTTCTCAGAGTGGAGCCAAAATTCTACACCAGATATGCTGCTGCCTGGTAATCTTTTCATTAACAGGCCATCCGCCAACTGGAATCATCAATTACTGTTGGCACAGAGAATTCACAGCCCTTTTCCAACAATGAGGGTGGTGGGCATCCCAGGCCTGGATTCGTTTCAGCCGCATGGCCCCTTTCTCCTCTCCGTCTCCACTGGGGGGTTTCAGAGTCTGCGTTGTTTTGCGAAGAGGAGAATGGTCAAGGTCCTGGCTAGTGTTGTTTCTATGCAGGTAGAACCTGTGAACAGGAAGCGTAGCCAGCTGGTGGCTCAAGCTCTTGGTCTCCTTTTAATCTGGGAACCCTCAGGCTCTGCAGCTGAAGGAGACACAGCTGTAAAGTGTGGGCAAAGGGAGGTAAATGTGGCAAGCAGTTCATTGCCCAGGCCTGACACTTCAGCCCCTACAGCATCAGAGGTGTTTGCCAGCAACCCCACCTTCTCTGGAAAGGGTAAGTTATTGACTGTGAAGGAAACACAAGTAATGAACGTTATTTCCGTGCAAAGACAATGAGACAGGGTTCTCTTTTAGGTAGTGAGTCTTACAACAATGGCTTCCCTAAGTGCTTCCAAAGTGTCTATCCATTAGGGCCAAAGGAGGTGCTTTGATTCTCTCTCAGAGGAGAGAGCAGTTTAATAAATCAGAGAGTGGATGGAGCATCTAAATTCAATAATTGTGAAGTGCAGATAAATCACTGCTGTCAATGCTGACTTTAGACTTTATTCATTCAAAATGGTTAAATTCAAACAGCAATATGCCTACCCAGCATCTGGACACGCACAGCTCATGGCCCCCAGCCACCAGGCTAGAATGTCTCCCCAGAGTTGGGCCTCATTCCTGGCCGTCTGTTGGGAAGTGAAGACAAAGGAAGGAGGTTGAATTACAGCCTGAGAGAGGACCCATTCTAGTGGCAGAGAGATTGTGGAAGCTCAAAGTGAATAATTCATTGTGCTGTTTGGCTGTGTGTTAGGTTTCATCCCTGGAGCTGCTGATGCAAAGGAGATCAAGCTCTGGCATCTTACCCCAGCTGCACAACCGGGCTTTCCAACACATTGTTTGTTGCTGATTTGCTCACCAGCAACATGAGGGCGTGAACAATGGTACATGATCAAAGCTAGAAGTTTAATAGATTCCAGCTGAGCCAAGACTGGTAGGGTATTTCCACTTACTCCTCTAGATTCTTCCCCATAGAATATGTGGTATTTCTACTCCCTCCATTTAAACTCTAAGTTTCATGTGAAATGCAAGAAAGTGCAGCCCTTATATTTATAAACATGTCAACTTGCAAATGGTTGGATAGGTATTTGAATTATTGATTGTTAAATATTTAAGCTGAATTCCTCATCCATCAGTTCTCATGAGAAGCCAGGGGACAGATTTACGATGCCGGAGTTTTTCTGGTTAGTTGGCAGTTGGCATCTCCATCGATTATAGCTCACACGGTAAGTTCTGCAGCGTTCATTGCAGGCACTCGGAATCAGTGTCTCTTCTTCCTTTCAGAGAGGATTTGTGCAACAAGAGCTTCTGAAAGGAGAAGAAAAAGTAACAGGCCATCTCTGAATTATTGCTGCCACTTTCTGAGGTTTCGGTGGGTCTGATTGTGTCTCTGGCTATAATGTAGTTGAAAGAGCAAGATTTTTAGAGGCAGACAAATCTGGATTTCAGTTCCAGCTCCCTTACTTCCTTATCCTGTGAACCTGAACAATTTTCTTCATGCCTCTGAATTTCACTTTCTTTATCTAAAAAATAAAGTCTCATGATTCTGTTTCATTAGTGAAATTTAAACAGAGACTCTTGCTCCCACTCATTCTTACTTCTCTGTCTCCTAAACAGCCCAGGTGCTTCCCTGTGTGGCCCTTCCTGGTGTGGCCCCGTGTGGCTTGGAATACCCTTTCCTCTTGTGAACCATGAGGAACAAACTATCTTTTTTTTTTTTTTTGAGACAGAGTCTCGCTCTGTCGCCCATGCTGGAGTGCAGTGGTACGATCTTGGCTCACTGCAACCTCCGCCCCCTGGGTTCAAGTGATTCTCCTGCCTCAGCCTCCCAAATAGCTGGGATTATAGACCCACACCACCACACCCAGCTAATTTTTGTATCTTTAGTAGAAATGAAGTTTCACCATGTTGGCCAGGCTGGTCTCAAACTTCTGGCCTTAAGTGATCTGGTCGCCTCAGCCTCCCAAAGTGCTGGGATTACAGGCGTGAGCCACTGTGCCTGGCCTCCTGGTCCTGTGGTCTCTTCACACCTGAATAATAATAAAACCTACATTTAAAAACACGTATTTATATATATATACATATGTATGTATCTATATATGTATGTATATGTATAATCTTTATGAGTGTGTGTGTATGTGTGTGTGTGCTTTAATGCTTATGTGTATATAGGTGTGTGTATATATGTGTGTGTGTGTATATGGTACCATTCATTGACAGCTTGGTATGTGCCAGACACAATTCTAGTGATTACTATATTAACTTGCTTAATTCTCACAACAACCCTTTGAGGTATGTACCACCAAAATGACTAGCCCTATTTTGTAGCTCAGAAAATTAAGGCACCAAAAGTTTAAGGAAACTGTCTGAGTTCACACAGCTGGTAAGTGGTAGAATTGGGTTTTGAAGCCCTACATCAATAAAACTTTCTGCAATTAAGGACATATGCTATATGCGCTATCTAAATGGTAGGCATTAGCCACATGTGGCCACTGAGTATCTGAATTGGGATTGAGGAACTGAATTTTTAATTTTATACAAATTTAATTAATTTAATTTTGAATACCCACATGTGGCCAGTGGCAACTATACTGGACAGAGCAGGTCTAGACCCTTTACCTCTAACCCCTACACCGCAGGAAAATTGAACAAACATTTTTCAGCAGAACTTCTCAGAGCCTTTGTCTGTCAATGGGTATTGCAAAACTCAGAGAGGAAATAGAACATACCCAAGGGACACAATCTCTTCTGCTTCTCTGGAGATGGCAGATGACCTCTGTCCCCAAGTGGGACTGTCTGGGCTACTGACACCCCCAGCCAGAGCAGGTGCCTGTCCATGCAATGTGATAGAGACTGCCTGGTCCCCAGATACTTTCCTGAAATGTCCACTGTAGAAATCAGTCCTCTGGCATAGAAACAGAACCGTTTCATCCCAAACATATGCAGGTGGTAAGAGATAAAACTTATTTCATGAACACGTTGTTATTTTAATACAGAATGGGTTAAATCATTTAAATTAATGAAGATGCATGCTTTACAAATTATAAATTTGCATCTTAACTTATATCAATGTTACTCAAAGTGTGGTCCCTTCTAGCAGCAGCAGCACTGATGGGAAACTAGTGAGAACCAAATTATCAGCCTATTCCAGGCTTAATGAATCAAACCCTGGGGGTGTGGCCCAGCAATCTGTGTTTTAACAAGTCCTCTGGGTGACTCATTCAAGTCCGAGATCACCTTACATACAGGATCTAATTTGATCTATAGAGCTGGAGAAAGGGAGTCCCAGGGAATTTAAATGACATGCTCGAAGCTACTGAGCAGAAAAATTTACAGAACTGGAACATGAACCCAGTTCTCAACCAGCGACTTGGTATCTGCCTGGAGGTCTTCCGGATTTCCTGGGGACAGCCCCAGCTGCTGACTGGCCCTCTTCTCCATGCTTACGCTGGTCTCAGAGTGGGGTGATGGCTGTGGGGCAGGAGAGCCAGCCACATGCTTCCCTTGCATTTCTCTTTCCTACTCCCACCCTCTGCATCTCACCTCCTGTCATGATACACAGGTCAACAAATAGATAGTAAGCATCCTTTTCCATCTTTCCCTCAGCCTCCCTCCTAAGACTTTTATACATTCCTAGTCTCTCATGTGGGAAAGTAGAAATTTAATAGGCATAATGGGGGAAGGGGAAGGAAATGGGCTTCCATCATTGGGAAATGCTGGATTAGACAAAATTAAGTAGGTTTCTTTATTACAGGTCTTTTCAGAGCTTTTACTATGTAAATATGTGACACTCCAAAAAGGAGGATATAGCATGCAGCATTCACCAATTCAGATGACCACAGAACCTTCTTATTTGGAGAACGTTTCATGAGACAGGCATTCTGTAGAGGACAGGTACTTTTCCCATGGAAAGCAGAGCATGAGCCCTAAGTGGATAGGACATAGGACAGGCAGATCTTGTGGGTCATGATAAAGGATAAAGTCCAGAATACAGAAGTCCCGTTGCACCAGTCATTGCCACTTCTAGTATATCTTTGAGTCTAGCCCTATCAGAGATCTTCCTAAGGTCAAGTTTACCGAGCGAAGAAAGGTAATGGTAGGGAAAAAATATTAGTACTCGGAGGGTGCTATAGTCTGAATGTGTCTTGCAAAATTTGTATGTTGAAACTTAATTGCCAACGTGATAGTATGAAGACATGGAGTCCTTAGCAGGTGATTAAGTCATGAGGGCAAAGCCATCATGGATGGAATTAACATCTTATAAAAGGAGGGAACACCCTAAACCCTTTTTTGCCCTTCAGTGTGCCATATTGAAAGCAGAGTCCAGGCCCTCACCAGACACCAAACTGCCAGTACATTGATCTTAGACTTCTCAGGCTCTGGAACTCTAAGAAATAAATTTCTATTATTTATAAATTACCTCGGCTCTAGTATTTTGTTACAACAGCATGAATGTACTAAGGTAGGGGATGAGACCTAAAAGCGAGTGGCCCACAGTAGTGCTGGGACTAAGTACCGGAGGCCCTACTGGGCCAGCTGTAAACCCTTTCGTTGCTGGATCATGGGGAGGGAGAGTGAGGAGTCTCAGAATAGAGTACAAGAGAGCTGAGTCACAGCACTCTGAGGATTCGGGGCAAGAGCAGTCTGCCAACTATAGAATTATTTCATTCTTTGACAACTGAGATAGCGATTCTTGTACCTGCCAGCTCAACATTAGCCCTGAACTCAGGAGCAGGCTTTAAAACATCTATGTTCCATCATAGAGTATGTCATTCTAATTATATATATTATGTCCCCAAAAGCTATGTGTGTGTGTATATATACATATAATTATATATGTTATGTCCCCAAAAGCTATGTGTGTGTGTATATATATGTAATTATATATGTTATGTCCCTAAAACTATATATATAACAATGTTAGTATCTCTCAAATTGTTGTTAAAGACAAGCTCTCTTTTAATTTATGTATCTGGTGCCTCAACTTGATGGTCTCAAAAACCATATTTTTTGTTGTTTTTTTTGTTTTTTGTTTTTTTGAGTGGTCACACAGCTCAGGCAGAGGCTCCTGGCTTGCTTGGTTGCCCATAGTAGGACAAAGAATACTTAAATTAAGCTTCAAAAGCCTTGGTGCTTGTTTCAGCTCTGCTACTTACTAGTTGTGTGGCCTTAGGAAGGTTATATACCTGCTCTGAACCTCTTTTTTCTTATTTGGAAAATGATGGTAATCATAATATACATGAAAGCAGCTGATATAATGCATTGTACATAACATGCTTTCAATAAACGTTGCAAGAACTAAAAAAATCATTACTAAAAACTGGAAAAGCCAACTAACTCATTAGCTAACTAAAAACCCACATGCATACATACATACCAGCTCATTCTGGGCCACAGGCTTCATTTGAGAAGTAGACAGTTGGTTTGGATTTGTATGTGGCGAAGAATCTGAGATTAACTGCCTCCCCACTCTGCATCTTTGGCTTCAGTTAAGGAAAAGCAGATGTGTAGACAGGAAAGGAGGTACCAATTTGAATGACAAAACTGGGCTGAAAGAATGCATACATCACATAAAACAGACACACAGACCAATGGAACAGAATCAAGAGCCCAGAAATAAACCCATGCTTATATAGTCAACTAATATTTGATGAAGGCACCGAGAATACACATGGGGAATGAATAGTCTCTTCCATAAATGGTGTTGGGAAAACTGGATATTCACAGACAAAAGAATGAAATTGGATCCCTATCATACACCACTCACAAAAATTAATCAAAATGGATTAATGACGTAAATGTAAGACCCAAAACTGCAAAACTCCTAGAAGTAAACATAGGGAAAAATTTCTTGACATTGGTCTTGGCAATGATTTTTTGGATATGACACCAAAAGCACACAAACAACAAAAGCAAAAATAGACAAGAAGGACTACATCAAACTAAAACACTTCTGTACATCCAAGGAAACAATTGACAAAATGAAAAGGCAATCTATGGAATGGGAGACAATATTTGCAAAGCATATATCTGATAAGGAGTTAATAGCTAAAATATATAAGGAACTCATACAACTCAATAGCAAACAAATAAACAAACAAATAATCCAATTTTAAAATGGCAAGAAACCTGAATAGATATCTTTCCAATGAAGACTACCGGGAGTGTATGTTAAGGGCAACTTGAATCTGTGTGCCAGGAGGGGATAATTAAATTTTTATTTTTAAAAAGACATACAAATGGCCAACAGGTACACAAAAAGGCTCTCACCATCATTAGTCATCAGGAAAATGCAAATCAAAACCACAATGAAATATCACCTCCCACATGTTAGGATGGCTATTATAAAAAAAAATAAGGCCGGGTGTGGTGGCTCACACCTGTAATCCCAGCACTTGGGAGGTCAAGGTGGGTGGATCACCTGAGGTCAGGAGTTCGAGACCAGCCTGGCCAACATGATAAAACCCCGTCTCTACTAAAAATACAAAAATTACCTGGGCGTGGTGGCACATGCCTGTAATCCAAGCTACTCTGAAGGCTGAAGCAGGAGAATCGCTTGAACCTGGGAGGCAGAGGTTGCAGTGAACTAAGATCACACCACTGCACTCCAGCCTGGGCAACAAGAGTGAAACTCTGTCTCAAAAACCAAAAAAGAGAGAGAGAGATAAGCGTTGATGAGGATGTGGAGAAAAAGAAACCCTTGTACACTGCTGGTGGGAATGTAAATTGGTGGAGCCATTATAAAACAGTAGAGAGGTTCCTCAAAAAAATAGAAATAGAACAGCCACATGATTCAGCAATCTCACTTCTGGGTTTGTTTCCGTAGCAAACAAAATCAGTATCTCAAAGAGATATCTGTACTCTGATGTTAATTGCAGCATTATTCATAATAGCCAAAACAACGTAAGTACCTAAGTATCTGTCAGTGGCTGAATGGATATCTGTCTATCTATACATACACATGCACACATAATATATATGATAGTGTTTATTACATATTATATATAATTATATATATAGTCTAGCCATAAGAAAAGAAGAAAATCCTGCCATTTGGGACAATATGAATGAAACTTGAGGGCATTATGCTAAGTGAAATAAGACAGACAGAGAAAGATAAATACCGTATGATCTCACTTAAGAAGACAGTGTGGCGATTCCTCAAAGATCTAAAGACAGAAATACCATTTGACTCAGCAATCCCATTACTGAGTATATATCCAAAGGAATATAAATCATTCTATTGGAAAGATACATGCACATGTATGTTCTTTGCAGCACTACTCACAATAGCGAAGACATGGAATCAATCCACATGCCCATCAATGATAGACTGGATAAAGAAAATGTGGTATATATACACCATGGAATACTATGCAGCCATGAAAAGGAATGAGAACACATCCTTTGCAGGGACATGGATGAAACTGGAAGCCGTTTATCCTCAGCAAACTAACACAGGAACAGAAAACCAAACACCACATGTTCTCACTTATAACTAGGAGCTGAATGACGCGAACATGTGGACATGTGAAGGCGAACAACACACACTGGGGCCTGTCGGTGCTGGGGAAGGGAAAGCATCAGGAAGAATAGCTAGCTAATGGATGCTGGGCTTAATACCAAAGTGATGGATGGTTTGATCTGTGCAGTAAACCACCATGGCACACATTTATCTATGTAACAAATCTGTACATCCTGCACATATACCTTGGAACTTAAAATTTTTTTTAAAAAGTTGAACTCATTGAAACAGAGAGTAGAATGATGGTTGGGGAGAACAGAATGGTGGTTTCCCGCCTAGGGGTTGGGGAAAGTGAAGAGATGGTCAAAGATACAAACTTTCAGTTATAAAATGGATGAGTTCTGGGGATCTCCTCCTATAGAGCCTAGTGACTGTAATTAACACTGTATTGTATACTTGAAATTTGCTAAAAGAGTAAATATTAAATGTTCTCATTACACAAACATACACAAAAGGTAACTATATGAGGTGATGGGTGTGTTAACTAAGTTGATTGTGGTAATCATTTCACTCTAGTTGTATATCGGATAATCACAGTGCGCACCTTAAATTTATACAATTCTGTTTGCCAAGTCATACCTCAAGAAAGCTGTGGGTGGGGAAGCATCCATAAACCCTGCCCACAGAGCTGCCAGAATGGAGAGGTGGAGGAGGTCACCACAACCCTGGGAAAGAAAGGAGTTGTGTTTCCTCACCTTCTGTGAACTGCAGTTGTCGTGTTTAGCCTGTGGCTTGCTGAGCATCAAAAAGAGCTGCATTAACATCATTACTGCTTTTCTGTCCTCACCTGGTGTTTCACACCTTATCAGAGATGCTGGAAATAGCTCAGTGACCCCTGTACACTAAGTAGGTGGCAGTCTGGGTATATGACAGCTTTAAGCTTTGCTTTCTGGAAGCCTGGCTGGCCTTCTGGCCCTTCCCAGATGCTTGAACTATCCGATCAGGAAGGATCCTCATTTGTATAATCCCTTCATTCCTCAGGTAGAAAAACCAGAGAAGATGTGCTCCTTATTTAAAGTCACACAGCATGTTAGTAGCATGTATCAGTTAGCTTTTGCTACATAACAAGCTGCCCCAAAACTTAGTGGCTTAAAGCAACAGACGTATACTTAGCTCATTGTTCTATGGACCAGGATTTTGGGCTGTGCTCACCTGGTCTTGACTGAACTCACTCATGCACGTGCAGTCAGCTAGGTGCTAGCTTGTGGTGGTCTCAGTTAGAATGGCTCACCTCTACTTCACGAGATCTTTCATCTTCCAGCAGATTAGCCCAAGCCTATTTACATGGCACCTTGGCAGGATCCCAGGAGAGGACAAGTGCTCTTAAGATCTCTTAGTCCTAGCTTCAAAAGTGGCACAACATTGCTTCCATGGCATTCTACTGTTCAAAGCCAGTGACAAGGCCAGCACAGATTCAAGGGATAGGGAAATAGTCTCCATCTCTTGATTTGAGGAGCTTTAAAGACAAGTGCAAAAGGGCAGCACACAAAGACAGAAATAATTGAAGCTTTTTTGCAAACTCTTTATCCCAAAGTATATCCAGGAATTCTCCCCAAGACTCTTGATTTTGAGGTATAATGGAGATCTATTGTTTTGCCCACCTAGCATCCATCTCCTCTTCTTTGGAGAATTACACTTAGAATTTACTTTAAATCCAGTTTTGGAAGAACTTTTAATGAAAAAGCTCCACCCATCTGGTTGCTTGTCCACCTGTTGATGGTTAGACCCATCCAGATGCTCTTTGCCTGGAATTTGAACACTGACCCAGCAGAGTGGCAGCATGACTTCAGACAGATGCTCCATCTTTCCCTGCCGCCTTTGCTCCTCAGTGAGGCCCAGCCACTTTCCTTGTGAGGTCTGACCGTTTGGCTGTGCTTCAGTTCTGTGCACTGCCTGCTGCGGTGGATGCTGTGTGCGCCACCCAGATCCCACTCAGGACGGAGGCAATTATTCCCACAGCTCCTGGAAGGGTTGATTGCTGAGAGCCACAGACACGTCTCACCCCAAGAATTGCCCTTCTCTCAAGAGAGCTACCTTACCCTGGGGGTGGCCTCCCTTGGGACAACTCTGAAGAGCCATCCCTGGTCGATCAGGTGAGGCTTTTGTTGTACCTGAGTCACAGTTCAACTTTTCCTTCTGCTCAGTTCTGCTTCTCTCACTCCCTCGTGGGTTTTGTTGCCAAGAACATCCTCCAGTAGATATCCTGCAGAAAAATCTCCATCTGAGAAACTGTTTCCTGAGGGCTCAACTTAAGATACCCCATATCCCTTCCATAAATTCATTTCTTGCCTGGGTGAGTCAGACAGTTTCTGTGGCTTACAACCAAAAACTGTTGAAAAGCTATGTTCTTCCAGGCTTCTTTTCACTACATCGTTTTTTAATTCTTGCCTACTATTTGTTGAATGTGTACTATTTGACCACTCAGAATACTCCTTCCATGTTGGTACCATTAGCCTCATTTGATAGGTGAGATAACTTAAATCAAGGACCTTAAATCAATTGCCCAAGGTGAGTAGCTGATAAGCCAAGTAGCTAAGAAAATTAACTTTGGAGACTACCACCACCACTCACTACTTACGTCACCTTGGACAATTTACTTAACTTACATATGCCTTGGTTTTCTCCTCTGTAAAATGGGGATAATAATAATAGCACCTATCTCATAGGGTTGCTATGAGGAAGAAATGAATTAATACACATAAGGTGTTTAGAACAGTGTCTGCCAAACTAAGTTCTACATAAGTGTTTGCTATTATTATTGTTGTTGCTGATGTAAGTATTAGTAGTGATGGTATTAATATTGAGCTTTCTGATTCTAGAGCTTATGTGTGCTGTGTCTGCAATATTCCTCGTGTGTAAATCCTCTTTCTGCTATTCCCCCAGCCCATCTTACTCCCAGAATGCCAGATCTTGAGTAGAGAACCATGTATCTCTAATGAAAGGAACAGTTCTGCTGACAAGGCCCCTCTTTGCTTGCCTTCCCATTTTTCTTTGTTTCAGGTTTGAAATATGGTCCTTCCCCCACTCACTGGTTTGCTGTAAGTAATTGTCTTCTTGGAGCAACCTGAAAGGTGCTCCTGTTTGGGGCATCCTAGCCTGTTGAGGATGTAATTTGTTAAAGTATATTTTAAACACAATAGACTCCCAGGGTGAATGTGCCTGCTATGCTACCCAAGGAGCGGGTTTAATTATTGGAATCATTCCCCCAGGCCATTCTTAATCTCAGGCCTGCCTCTGTTAACTGCACATCTTGTGATGGGACACAATGTGAATATCAAAATCAATAAATTACAAGTTTTCAAGGATGGAGGCCAAACAACAGCAACCTAGTTACTGGGTATGAAAGCCAGCTTCCTCTTAGAAACCATAATCCCAAAACAATAAGTCTGGGCAGTGGGACATATTCTTGTTATGGGGCACATGCTGTTCTGACATTAAAAGAATGCAGATTGGTCTTAAAACCTGGGACCTTGTAATTACAAGGGATGAATGGTTCTTAGTGAACACAGGAGCATTCCCAAGGCTTAACCGACCTCCGTTCGGAAATCACAATGCCAGGGTGAATGTGAGCAACTAACATTGACTGAGCACTCCTCAAAAAAGAGAAGGGACTGCACTCCTTGCTGTCCTGCCAAGAAGGGAGGTGAGGGGGAGATACAGGAAAGCATCTTTCCAGGAGAGCTAAGGAGCAAAGGAAGAAACAACAGGAAAGGCATCTGAAGCCAGCTTGAGGGCAAGTCAGGGCTTCCCTGAGCTGAAGATGCTCAAGATGAGGGTGAGGAGGAGACAGGCAGGTGCAGAAGGAGAGAGGCCGCATAGACAGAGGCCAAAGCTCTCTTGATGGCACCAACACATGAACAGCTTTGGGAACTGCAAGCGTCTCTTAAATCCATTTCCCATCCCTCACTTCCCAGGAGCAAAGGTTCTCATCATTGTTGTTGTTTTTTTTGCATCTCCTCAATTCCTCTCCCCCAGTCCCTGTAACCACCATTCTACTGTCTACTTAAAGGAATTGCACTTTTTTAGATTCCTCATATGAGTGAGATCATGCAGTGTTTGTCTCTCTGCCCGGCTTATTTCACTTAGTGTAATATCCTTGATGTTCATCTATGTTGTTGCAAATGACAGGATTTCCTTCTTTTTTGAAGCTGGAGAGTATTCCATTGTACACATAGACCACAATTTCTTTATTCATTTAGCTGATGATGGACACTTAGTTTGATTCCATATCTTGGCTATTGTGAATAGTGCTGCATAAACACAGAAGTGCAGATACCTCTTCAACATACTGAGCTCATATCCTTTGGATATGTATGCAGTAGTGGGATTGCTGGATCTGCGACAGTTCTAATTTTAAGTTTTTGAGAAACCTCCATGCTGTTTCCTATAATGGCTGTACAAATTTACATTTCCACCAACACTGTACAGAAGTTCCCTTCTCCCCAGGTCCTCGCCAACACCTGTTATCTTTTGCCTTTTTGATAATAGCCATACTAACAGGTGTAAGGTAATATCTCACTGTGGTTTTAATTTGTAGTTCTCTAATTATTAGAAATTTTGAGCATTTTTTTCTTATACCTGTTGGCCATTTGTGTGTCTTCTTTTGAGAAATGTCTATTCAGATCCTTTGTCCATTTTTAAATCAAGTTATTTGTTTTCTTACTATCAAGTTGTTTGTGTTCCTTATATATTTTTAATATTAGCTCCTTATTAGCATGGTACTGGCATAAAAATAGACACATAGGCCGATGCAACAGAATAGAGAGCCCAGAAATAAATCCGCACATTTACAGTTACTTGATTTTTGTCAAAGATGCCAAAAACACACAATGGAGAAAGATCAATCTCTTCAATAAATGGTGTTGGGACAACTGAATATCCACATGCAGAAAAACGAAATTAGACCTTTATCTCACATCTTGTACAAAGATCGACTCTACATGGATTAAAGATTTAAATATAAGTCCCAAAGCTATAAAACTACTAGAAGAAAACATAAGGGAAAAGCTTCATGCATGACCTTAGTCCGAACAATGATTTTTGGATATAAACCAAAAATCACAGACAACAAATACAAAAATAGACAAACGATATTACAGCAAACTAAAAAGCTTCTCCACAGACAAGGAGCAATCAATAGAGTGAAGAGACAAACTACAGAATGGGAGAAAATATTTGCACACCATGCAGGCTCTCCTCATTTCTCACCAAGAATACTGCAGTGGCCTTCTTGTTGGTACTGCTGTCTCCTGACCCTTCCCTAACCTTTCCCACCACTGCCACCATCTTCACAAATCCACCTTTCACTAAATAATCTCATTCTCAGTCTCCTTCTCAAAACTCTTCAAAGGGGCCTCACCATCAGGATAAAATCTCATCATCAATTTAGCATGTGAGACAGTGCCTGATGTGAGCTAATCTTGGTCTCCCCCAGGGACCCTCATCCCCACCCTCCACTATCTTGTGCTCTGGTAACCCAAAACTAAAATCTGAGTGTCATCTGAGTGTTAGGCACTGTGCTGAATGCTTTCATTTTATATATTATGTCATTTAATCCTCATAGCAACCAGATGGAACAGAGCAACTTATCCTCATTTTACAGATGGGTCCAAAAGTTAAGCCAATTTGATTCTAAGACCCATGTTATTTCTAGGGCTGTAGTTTGGATTAAATTTGTTTATGTCCAGATTTTTAAATTAATGATTAAGAAACCCTGGAGAAATAAAACTACATGTTAGTTACATACAAGAAAGATAAACATTAAAATAACAATCCACTTACTAAAGTCACATTAAAGACATAGAAATGACACCCAGCCCCATACTCTAGCTCCTAACCACCTGTCTGACCTAATTTCCTAACAGCCCCTCTCCTGCTCACTGTGATTCAGCCACACAGGCCTCTGCTCTTCTCTGAATGGTCCAAGTCTGCTTCAATTGCAGGAGTTTTGTGTTAGCTATTCTCTACCTGAAAGTGCATGTGCAATGAGTTTTTTCATGGTTCACTTTCTCACATCATTCAGATCTTTGCACAGCTTTTACCCCCTCAGAGATAGCTTTGCTGACCACATTTTCTAAGACACCACCATCATGTTCTGTTTTTCTCTTTCCTGTTATCCTTATTCATACCCTCACCATGACCTGACAGGATTAGATATTTATTTGTTATCTGTCTTCCTTACTTTACAGGGTTCTACAATGGTAGGGTCTGCATTTCTAGAACCTAGAACAGTACCTAACATGTAATAAACACACAATTAATATTCACTGAAGAAAAAAATGGCTCCCAAACTCCCGAACGTGTTTGACAATGACCTGACTGAGAGTATTAGAGTAGCTAGAATGCATGGGATCACACAGAAGTGGCTTGGGCAATTAGTGAAGAGAGGAAGAACAGTAGACATGTGGAGATAAAACAGTAAACATGTGTTGGTGGCGTTCATTCAACGATCCACAGTAAAGAGAAAGTCCTGTTAGGGTCACACAAGTCAACCTCCTTTGAGAGGAGTGCCATACATTATGGAGATGAGTTGCATGAAGTAGACACTCAATAAATGCTTAAAATTATGAGCGAATCTCGGAATTTTATGGTTACCTCAGCCTACCTCCACCTGGTTCTACTCAGGTTTTGAGAGCTAAGGTGGGTCAGTGACTTCGTAAGTTGGAAGGGATTTAATATACAGTTCTCCCTCGGTGTCCATGAGGGATTGGTTCCAGGACCCCCACAATTATCAAAATCTGCAGATATTCAAGTCTCTGACATAAAATGGTGTAGTATTTGCATCTAACCTACACTCATCCTCCTGTGTACTTTAAGTCATCTCTAGATGACTTATAAGTAATAAAGAGCAGGGTCCGCAACCCCTAGGCTGCAGACCAGTACCAGTCTTAGGAACTGGGCTGCACAGCACGAGGTGAGTGGCAGGTGAGCAAGCATTGCCACCTGAGCTCCACCTCCTGTCAGATCGGCATGGGCATTAGATTCTCACAGGAGTGCGAACACTTGTGAACTGCGTGTGTGGGATCTACATGGCCCACTCCTTATGAGAATCTAACTAATGCCTGATGATCTGACTGAGGTCTTCCATGAAACCAGTCCCTGGTGCCAAAAACACTGGGGACTGCTGATCTTGAGTATGTAAATAGTTGTTATACTGTATTAGTTTTTTATTTGTATTATTTTTATCATTATGTTGTTATTTTTTTCTGAATATTTTTGATCCACAGTGTGGAACCTGTGATAAGAAGCACCCTCTGTACATTTTTTCAGTCCTGTGATTAGAGTGGCAACAGGAATAGTCTGATTTCTGGTTCCTTTATTAGGTAGAAACTTTCTTGTAATTCTGAAGTTTGGCTCAGACTCAGCCTGTGGAGACTGGGAAACTGAGGACTAAGTGTGGATTCCAAAGGACTTCTCTGTCGGAGTGGTTAGTGTTTGGCAAGCTTGATAGAGATTCTTCACTATGGGAACCACCTGATTTCTCAGGATGGCTTGAAATAGCTGGATGACCAGAAGCTCAGTCTACAGCAGTGTTTTTCAACCTACCAGTTGCAACCCTCGGAGGTTTATGAAATAAACGTGATGAGTCACATCCAGCTTTTAAAAGTAAAATAGAGTAGACAAACTCTAACTGGTTTAGAGGAGAAAAACATCTTTTCCTCATTCATCTTAGGTTCAGGACTGAAGCACCTACAACCAAAAGACAGATTAACAAAAGAAGAGCATACAAAGTATTTAAGCTTTACAAGACACGAGAGTCTTCCTAAGAATACAAAGACCCAAAGAAAGAGTTAAATCTGAGTAGTTTTTTGTTTGTTTGTTTGTTTGTTTTTTGCCAGATTTGATGAGGAATGGACAGTTGTGGAGAAACATATAGGACAAAGAGGGTATGACCTAATGGTGGTAAACTGGGGGAAACTTAGCAAGGCCCAATTGCTCAGATTCTTCTCTGTGACCCTTCATATTCAGGAATCAGGATCTCTTTCCTCCGGTGGTATAGGGAGGGTACTTGTCACAAGCGTGTCTTGTAACCTGTGTTGGGGGAAGGTCAGAAAATTCTTCCTGGCTTCAGGGAAGAAGGGCAAGAAGGGTGGAAGGTCAGAAGGATCTCTCTGCTTCTGCTGTTTCTTAACATGCTGAGGTGGCATGTTTTGGGGTAATGTATCCTAAACCCCATCGCTGGCAGCCTAGAATCAAATATTTCAAAAATGAAGGCAAACTCAAGACATTTTTAGAGAGCAGATGCACACTGAAGAAAATACTAAAGATATTCAGGCAGAAGGAAAATTATACCGCACAGAAGCCTGGAGATACAGAAGGGAAGGAGCAACAGAAAAGATAAGCCTTAGAGAAACTTAAATTATTATTGGCTGCATAAAACACAACAGTAATGTGTTGTGTTGTATAAAACACATCGAGAATTAAAATACATGACAACAAAGCACAAAAGTTGGGAGGGTAATAAATGGAGTCAAGATGTTCTAAGGTTCTTCAAAACAGCGTGGTACTGGTACCAAAACAGAGATACAGACCAGTGGAACAGAACAGAGCCTGCAGAAATAATACCACACATCTACAACCGTCTGATCTTTGACAAACCTGACAAAAACAAGAAATGGGGAAAGGATTCCCTGTTTAGTAAATAGTGCTAGGAAAACTGGCTAGCCATAAGTAGAAAGCTGAAACTGGATCCCTTCCTTATACCTTATACAAAAATTAATTCAAGATGGATTAGAGACTTAAATGTTAGACCTAAAACCATAAAAACCCAAGAAAAAAAACCTAGGCAATACCATTCAGGACATAGGCATGGGCAAGGACTTCATGTCTAAAACACCAAAAGCAATGGCAACAAAAGCCAAAACTGACAAATGGGATCTAATTAAACTAAAGAGCTTCTGCACAGCGAAAGAAACTACCATCAGCGTGAACACGCAACCTACAGAATGGGAGAAAATGTTTGCAATCTATCCATCTGACAAAGGGCTAATATCCAGAATCTACAAAGAACTCAAACAAATTTACAAGAAAAGAAACAACCACATCAAAAAGTGGGCAAAGGATATGAACAGACACTTCTCAAAAGAAAGCATTTATGCAACCAACAGACACATGAAAAAATGCTCATCATCACTAGCCATCAGAGAAATGCAAATCAAAACCACAATGAGATACCACCTCACACCAGTTAGAATGGCGATCATTAAAACGTCAGGAAACAACAGGTGCTGGAGAGGATGTGGAGAAATAGGAACACTTTTACACTGTTGGTGGGACTGTAAACTAGTTCAACCATTGTGGAAGACAGTGTGGTGATTCCTCAAGGATATAGAACTAGAGATACCATTTGAGCCAGCCATCCCATTACTGGGTATATACCCAAAGGATTATAAATCATGCTGCTATAAAGACACATGCACACGTATGTTTATTACGGCACTATTCACAATAACAAAGACTTGGAACCAACCCAAATGTCCATCAGTGACAGACTGGATTAAGAAAATGTGGCACATATACACCATGGAATACCATGCAGCCATAAAAAAGGATGAGTTCGTGTCCTTTGTAGGGACAGGGATGCAGCTGGAAACCACCATTCTCAGCAAACTATTGCAAGAACAGAAAACCAAACACCGCATGTTCTCACTCACAGGTGGGAACTGAACAATGAGAACACTTGGACACAGGAAGGAGAACATCACACACCAGGGCCTATTGTGGGGAGGGGGTGGTGGGAGGGATAGCATTAGGAGATATACCTAATGTAAATGATGAGTTAATGGGTGCAGCACACCAACATGGCACATGTATATACATGTAACAAACCTGCACATTGTGCACATGTATCCTAGAACATAAAGTATAATAAAAAAAAAAAGATGTTCTAAAGTTCTTATATTTCTTGGATTGAGTACATACATAATGACATTTATCATTATATTAAATTATCATTATATTACATTATTATAGTTGTCATATTAGATTTTAAAATCAAGTATGCACAATGTAATCTCCAGGATAAACACTAAAGGAATAGGAAAAGAATAAAATAATTAAAAAATTAACTCAAAGAAGAAAAGAAGGATAGAAAAAAACAACATAGAAAAGGTGCAACAGAGCTGGGCGTGGTGGCACATGCCTGTAGTCCCAGCTACTGGGGAGGCTGAGGCTGGAGGATCTCTTGAGCCCATGAGTTTGGAGCTGTTGGTGCTCTGATCAGCACCTATGAATAGCCCCTGTGAGACCTCACCTCTAAAATAAAAATAAAAAATAAAGAAAGAGAAAGAAAAGGCAGAACATATTTTTGAAATAGCACAATGGTAGATTTCAACCCACATAAATCAGTAATTACATTACATTTCAATGAAATAAAGATTCCAGTTAAAATACAAAGACTAAATAAATCAAACAAAATTCCAATTAAAAGACAAAGAATGTAAAACACACAAAACACTGCATGGTGCTTACAAGCAATATAATGTAAATTTAAGAATATAGAAGGGTTGAAAATAAAAGTATGTTAAAAGAAATACAACACAAGCCTAACCAAAACCAACAGGGTAGTTATATTGTTTTCGGACAAAATATATTTCAAGGCAAGACGCATTGCTGGGGATGAAGAGTGATATTTCACAATGATAAAAGGGTCACTGCCAGAAATATATAACAATTCACATTTTTGTTTCTAATAAAATGCTTTCAGTATACAGTCCTCTACCTTCTGCTCTACAGATTTACCACTTCTGGGTATTTCATATAAATACAGTCATACAATATATGGCCTTTTGTGTCTGGCTTTCTTTCACTTAATGTTTTCAATGTTCATCCATGGTGTAGCATGGAAGCATCTATCGGTACTTCATTCCTTTATATGGGTAACTCGTACTCTATTGTAAGGATATACCACATTTAATGTATTCATTCATCAGTTGATAAACATTTGGGTTAATTTCTATTTGGGGCTTTATGAATAATGCTGCTTTGAGCATTTGTGTATAGGTTTTTGTGTAGATAAATGTTTTCAGTTATCTTGGGTATATCGCTAGGAGTGAAATTCCTGGGTCAAATGGTAACTCTGTTTAACTTTTAAGGAATTGCTAAATTGTTTTGTAAATTGGGTGCATATTATTTTGCATTCCTACCAGCAAGGCATAAGGCTTCCAGTTTCTCTGCACTCTTGCCAAAACATACTGTTGTCTAGTATTTTTGTTTTTATTTTTGTAATTATAGTCATCCTAGTCAGTGTGAAGCGGTATCTCATTGTGGTTTTGTTTTCATTTCCCTAATGACTAATAATGTAGAGCGTCTTTTCATGTGCATCTTGGCCACTTGTATATCTTCTTTAGAAAAATTTATATTCAAATCCTTTGCCCATTTTTAACAGCTTCATTGAGATACAATTTATATAACATAATTTATCCATTTAAAGTGTAAAATTCAATAGTCTTTGCTGTATTTGAATATTAATTTTTTTAATGATGGTAAAATCATAAGATCTGCCATTTTAACCAACTTTAAGTGTACAATTCAGTGGTATTAATTACATTTACACACTTGTGCAACCATCACCACTATTTCCAAAACTTTGATCATCCCATACAAAAACTCTGTAACCACTAAACAATAACTTTAAATCCCCCTTCCCCTGCTCTCTAGCCCCTGGTAACCTCTAATCTTCTTTCTGTGTCTATGAATTTGCCTATTCTAGATATTTGATGTATGCGAATTATACAATATTTGTTCTTCTGTGTCTGGCTTACTTCACTTGGCATAAAGTTTTTAAGGTTCATTCATGTTTTAGCATGTATCAGAACTTCATTTCCTTTTGAAACTGAATATTTCATTGTATGTGTATACCACATTTTGTTTACTCATTTATCTGTTAATGGACACTTGGATTGTTTCCACCTCTTGGCTATTTTGAATAATGCTGCAATGAACATTGACATACAAGTATCTGTTACAGTTCCTACTTTCAATTCCTTTGGTTGTATACCCAGGAGTAAAATTGCTGGATCATATGGTAATTCTGTGTTTAGCTTTTTGAAGAACTGCCAGACTTTTCCACAGCAGCTTCACCATTTTATATTCCTACCATCAATGTACAAGGTTTCTAATTTCCTCACATGCTTGACAACACTTGGTATTTTGGGTTGTTGTTGTTGTTGTTTTTAATGCTAGCCATGCTAGTAGGTATAAAGTGATATCTCATTGTAGTTTTCATTTGCATTTCCTAATGACTAATGATGTTGAGAATCTTTTCATGTGCTGTTGGCCACTTCTGTATCTTCTTAGGAGAAATGTCTAGTCAAATACTTTGCCCATTTTAAAAACTGGATTATTTGTGTTTCTATTATTGAGTTGTAAGAGTTCTTTATACATTTTGAGTACAAGTTCCTTATTTTTTTTTTTTTTTTTTTTTT
>NC_045434.1:160514220-160730780 GCF_002776525.5 Piliocolobus tephrosceles | reverse complement strand
CGCCCAGGCTGGAGTGCAGTGGCCGGATCTCAGCTCACTGCAAGCTCCGCCTCCCAGGTTTACGCCATTCTCCTGCCTCAGCCTCCGGAGTAGCTGGGACTACAGGCGCCCGCCACCTCGCCCGGCTAGTTTTTTGTATTTTTTAGTAGAGACGGGGTTTCACAGTGTTAGCCAGGATGGTCTCGATCTCCTGACCGCGTGATCCGCCCATCTCGGCCTCCCAAAGTGCTGGGATTACAGGCTTGAGCCACGCGCCCGACAAGTTCCTTATTGGATACATGATTTTCAGTTTCACTTTTGTGATAATACCCTTTGAAGCACAAAAGTCTTTAATTTTGATTAATCTATTTAAAATGTACTTAATTTTGATTTAGCTATTTTTACTGTTATCACCTGAACTTTTGTTGCCACATCTAAGAAACTGTTGCCTAATGTGAGGTCATAGAACTTTACTTCTGTTTCCTTCTAACAGTGTTTTAGTTTCAGTTCCTACATTTAGGCTATAAAGCATGTTGAGTTAATTTTTGTATGTGGTGTGAGGTAGGGAAGTTTAACTTCATTCTTTTGCTGTGGATATCCAGTTGTACAAACATTTGTTGAAAAGACTACCTTTCCCCAGTGAATTGTCTTGACTCTCTTGCTTAAAATCAATGAATCATAAACATAAGAATTTTTATGTCTGGACTTTTAATTCTATTCCATTGATCTATATGCTTTTCCCTTTGCCAATATCACACTGTCTTATTTACTATAGTTTTGTAGTAAGTTTTGAAATTGAAAACTGTGAGTCCTCCAACTTCATACTTCTTTTTCAAGACTGTTTTGTCTATTTGAAGTCCTTTCATTTCCATGTGAATTTTAGAATCAGCATATTAATTTCTGTGGGGAAAAGCCATCTGAGATTTTCATAGGAATTATGTTGACTTTGTAGGTTATTTTGGGAAGTATTGCTATTTTAACAATATTAAGTTTTGCAATACATGACCATGGGATGTCTTTTCACTTATTTAGGTCTTCTTTAATTTATTTCAATTATGTTTTCTAGTTTTCAGTATACAAGTCCTATAGTTATTTTGTTAAGTTTATTCCATCGTGAGAGATTTTAACATACCTTCTCAGTACCTGATGGAATAGACAGACCAAATATAAAATCAGAAAATATATTAAAAATGTTATATAATTGAAAAAACTAATCTAATAAATGTGTATGGAACATGAAAATCAACAATGACAGAATACATGTATTTTTCAATTGTACTTGGAAATTTTGAAGTGAGTTTTGATATACAGTAACATAAGTCCTCAAACTTGGTTCTTCTTCAAAAATTCTTAAGCTAATTTCATCATTTGTATTTTTGTATAAATATTAGAATCACCTTGTCAATTTCCAAAAAACTACCTGGGATTCTAAATGGGGTTGCATTGAATCTCTGGTTTATGCTGGAGAGAACTGACATTTTATATCATGTTCCTGGGTTGACAGGATTCTTTCAACCCAGGAGCATGATATATCCCCTCATTTATTTAGATCTTCTTTGATTCTTCTAAATAATGTTTTATGGTATAGTGGTGTTGCACTTGTTTCTTTATATTTATTGCTATTATAAATGGTAATGTTTACAAATATTATTTTCCAATTTGCTGTTGCTGGTATATAAAAAGACTTCTGATATTTGCATATTGACCTTGTATCTAAAGAACAGCTAAATTAATTTCTTAATTGTGTTTATCTTAGATTCTTTTGGACTTTCTATATTTACAATCAGGTTCCCTGTGAATGACAATTTTCTTCTTTTACAATGTTTATCCTTCTTTAACAATCTTTGTCCTTGTTTCACTGCAGTTGCTAGGACTTCTGATATGATGTTGAATAAATTCTTGACAGCATGCATTTTATTCCCATTTTCAGGAGGAAGCTTTTAACATTTCACCAATGAGTATGGTATCTCTTTTAAGATGTTTTGCTTTGCTTTTTAGAGGCCTTTTATCTTATTAAGGATGTTCTTATTCTTAATTTGCTAAGTATTTTTGTTCATTTGTTATTATAAATGGGTATAGAATTTTTAAAACACTTTTACTGGAATAAACCCAGCTTGGTCTTCCTATATTTCATATGAGAATTTTGCATCTGTGTTCATGGGCAAGAGATACTAAATAAGAGGTTAAATCCAGAGTGCTATGTGCTAATGACTATAAATGGACTCGATACCATAGGAGGACATATCCTAGGGATACTGAACCTAGTGTCTGAAAATGAGAGAAGGCGTCACATAAGAAGGGTACTCTCTAAGTTAAAGGGTTAGTAAGAGTAAGCCAGTTGATGATGACATGGGTAGGGGAGATAGCACATTCCAATCAGGGTGAAGAACATGTTCAAATTAAAGGTAAGAGAGAGCTATTTGTATTCCAGGAAATGAAAACGATTCAGTATATCTGCAATACGTGGCCCAAAGAGTAAGAAGAGGCCTGCCTAAGGAGGACAGAAGGCCCCATTAAGATCTATTTGGGTGACTTTTTCATTTCTTGCTCACTTACACTAACAGATATTGAAATTGTGACCAATACTGAATTAATATTAGTATAGCGATTTTCCACTCCTGCTCTGCATAGCCCAGGTGTTCTGTAGAGATGTCCAGGGACTAGGTTAGGATGGAAGGTGGGGGCAGAACAAGACCCTCTCCTTCATTACCTATTTTAAAACCACCACTTCAACCAGAACATTTTCATACTTATCTGATTCAGAAAATGAATTTCTGTATAAGATTTCATCTGAAGAAAGGTTTCTGCTGCTATCTATCTACCTATCTGATTGTATATTATATATAAATATGTATATGGTGTATATATATGTATATGTATGTTTAAGTTAGATAGTTCCCAAGAAGTGAACTATTCTCTCCATAAACTCAAAAATCTGCTCTTAAGAAAGCACCCAAACTCTGTCCTCCAAAGGTAAGCAAGGGTGGGGGTCTTCTTAGTAGAATGTGGCCAGATGTTTTCAACATGCTGCATTGAAAATTTGCTTGAATGTTCCCACAGCCGAACTGCAAAAACTACAGAAAGGAAGGTAAGAGGAAGGAAGGAAGAAAGGAAGGAAGGAAGGAAGGAAGGAAGGAAGGAAGGAAGGAAGGAAGGAAGGAAGGAAGGAAGGAAAGAGAGAGAGAGAAAGAAAGAAAGAAAGAGGAAACGTCAAACGTCAGCACGAGCATTTGCAGGGACCTTGGAAAATACATTTTCTGAAAATGCAAGGTCCCTGCAAAAGCTCAAATGGAAGCCTTCCTAAGAGGACTTTTGGAAATAAAACAAGCTTCATATCACTTGTGCCTTTATTTTAGGGGCCAAAATGGTAAGCAAAACTGAGTATTTCTCTTCCCACCCTCTGTGTCATCACACTCCACCCCCTAGCCCTGACTATTGCGAAAGGATAATTCGAATTTGGCAGAAAATGCAAAAACAGTTCATTTTCCTAAGACTTTGAAAAACAGCAATTAAAACCATCTCAAACACCTTGAACATTAATTAATTCTTTTCCAGTTAAGCTAATAGCCTTGCGAAGGCAATAAGCTCATCTTGTTAATATACACTGGAACATTTACTCATTATCTCTCCATATCTACCTGTCTTATCTATCTTTATTTGGACTTTTACAAAGTAGTTACTGAATTGTGTGCACCAGTAAATGCATTAACTTGGTGCAATTTCATGGAGATTTATGCACCTGCAATGTTGAATATATTAAGTTTCCATAAAAGCTTGGCATTTTGGGTATGTTCTTTCCAAAGACCCTATGGGGTACATTTTCAATGTGGAGAATGATATGCAGGAACCAAAATCAATGGGCTTAAATTATTAAAATTCTAGGCAGTCGTTAAGGATTGGGTCAAGTATTATAAAACTTACAGTTCATCAATTTACTTTCAATATTAATTTTAGCTTTGTACCTTGCCATGAAAACCATGAGAATGGAAAGTATGTAACATCTCACTTACAGCTGACACAGAAGGGAAGTGACTCTGAAATATAGACCCTCTCGGCCTCTGGGGAAGATTTATGTGGCGAGGATCACTCTCCTTTAGAGTGAGACTGCAGGTGAGTGGCAGGTCTGCATTACAAATGCCTGGGGTAACTATAAAAACATAAATGGTATCAGGTTATTGATTTTTTTTTCTTTCTAGAGCCCACAAATTAGAAAAGTCGCTGCTAAAAATCACTGGTCTATCCACAAATTTTAATTAAAGCACAAATAAATCATTTTAGTTGCTGCACTTGCATATAAACAAAGGGGAAGATGGCATCCTTACAAATGCTTGTCAACATTTGGTGACTAATGGCTCACAGTGAAAATACAATCTGAAGCAACTGAATTGAAAGCAGATTCTGGAGCTAACTAATATCACATGCAAACCATCTAAAGCTATTATGGCAAGAGGCATTGAAACCACAGATCAGGTTTTTCTGGGGAGTGGGGGATGAGGATAATTTTGTTAAGTAGAGCAATACTATTTTTTTTTATTAAATAAAGTGAATCCCTGTAATGAGATATTACAGCTGCTGTACTTTTGCCACATGATGGAGGAATGGATACCCCACCCCTACGGCAAACAGTAACCACATGCTGCAGTGATTCAAAATGTTGACTTTATTCCTAAACAAATGCATAGCAAGGACTAATATAAATAGGTCTTTAGAAAATAGGGGTTCAGGGAGATGTTCTGAGTAGTTCTGATCCTATTACATTAGAAAAAAGAGAGAGAGAGAAATTGAGATAGCGAGTATTAAAGGAATTCTCGGGGCATTTCCATTCTTGGCATGGACTCAGAAAGCCAGGATATGACCTCCGTGTTGTGTTCCAGCTTTGGGGTAAGTGTGTGGAACACTCCTCTACAGGCATGATGGGAGAGCTCCCCTATGCATTTCTCCTTCAAAATTGGGGTGATGCAGAAGTAATGTGACAGTAGGCTTGGCTGTTGCCACAGAGAGGGGGCTATGACTGAATGACCTATGACCAGCATGTCTTAGTGCAAGGCTCCACACTCAAAAGGAAGATGGACCTTACGTGAGTGTCTATGCAGCCAGAATGGAGGCTGAGAGAGAGCAGAAAGCATGTTGTCCAATGTAACTCCTTGTTGGTCACATGTTAGTAAAAGAAAGGATCAATTATTTTCCCATTCTTTCGTTCACTGAACAGGCATTCATTATGTACTTACTATATGCTATGCATGATGTTAGCTATTTGAGAATACAAAAATCATAATACATAGTCTCCACCCTTCAGAAGGAGTCACAAGTTATACCACAAAATATTCAACACAACGTAGTATTTTAGTAGTAGCATCCTAAGGATACTAAGGGGAGCCCAGAGGAAGGCAAGGTTTAATGCTGAATGAAAAGAGGCCGGGCCAGGGAAAGCTTCACAAAGATGGTGCTGTTTACATGGACTCTTGTCATATGAATGTGCATTTGCCAAGTAAAAAGATAAAATTTCCAAACAACTGAAATTTGACCTTTTCTGTGCTGAACCTTGTCTATTTACCAATTGTTAAAAGAAGGAAAATTTTATTAAAATAAAAACAAAAATAATTATAGTAAAGACATAGAGAGCAAACCCTGTATCCAGACTACCTAACTTTAAATCCTAGCTCTACCACTTCCTGGCTCTGGAAATGTAGGCAAGTTACTTAACTTGCCTGTGCTTCCAATTCTGAATCTTAAAAATGCGTGTCATAATAGTATATACCTGACTACCACTGTAAGAGAGAAAGAGAAGAGGAAAGAAAGAAAGAGAATGTCTACAATCTAGTACATGCTTAGTGTGAGAGTTCTGTAAGAGAAGGAGGTGGCATCTGTGACTGAGTGGAGTGTTCAGATTTAGAAGTCAGTGGCACTGGCAGTTGAAAGTGTGAGCACCCTGAGATTACGGACTCTGTTTTTCTTTTTACGCCTATCAATGCTCAATAAACATTTGCCATCAGGCAAGTATAATAATTTAGTAATCTCTGTGTGTGCATGTGTGAATATACATGTGAATGTATGTCATGTGTCTATATATGAATGTATTTGTGTGTGGTTACAGTGTTTGTCATATGCTAGTCACTGTACTAAGATATTTACAAGTATTAACTCTCATTCAGTTCGTACAATGATAGTAAGGTATGCACTATTAGGACTTGTGTTTTCTGAGATTAAGAATTTGAGGCACAGAGAAGTTAAGTAACTTGCCTAAGTTTCCAGAGCCAGGAAGTGGTAGAGCTAGGATTTAAAACTAGAGAGTCCGGCTTCAGGGCTTGTTCTGTATGCCTTTGCTACAGTGTTTTATCTGTCTTTTTCCTTTGTTTTCTGCCTTAATTGGTAGCATCACCACTCAGCCAGTGGTCCAAACCCAAAACCTGGAAATCATCCCTGATTCTTCTCACTCTCATCTCCAAATCTCATTGCCAAGCATTTCCCATCTTATCTCTAAAAGTGACATCAAATCTACCTCTTCTCCATCCTGCCACTGAGTCATGGAGTTCAAACTGACTGCCATAGCCCCTGAACCAGCCTCCAATTTAGCTCATCGTGTGCCCAGATCCCAGAAGGAACTTTTTAAAGTGGAATCTGGCCATGGCCTACTCACTTCAACCCCTTAAGTGAATCCTCACTGCCTACAGTGTACACAGCATGGAATTCGAGGTCCAAATGCATCAAACCTCCTTACATCGAATGATGCTGAACACCTCCAGCCTCATCTCGAACCACTCCCGGACTCACATTTTATCCCCCTTCAAAATGCAGCTACTTTTGTCCTCCACATGCTCCTCTCCTTCCCCTACCCTCTGGGACTCCACCCCTCTGGGAGGGTTTCCTGCCTGCCCCCTCTGACCAGTGCCCCTCTATTCTATTCCCTGTACCTTCCTGTGCATGACTCTTGCACTGTACCCTTCCCATTGATCATCATAGTAATGACTAATGATCTGTATGTGTGTCTCTTACCTTGCTGCACAGTGAGCTTAGCACAGCTGCCTGGCATAGAGGAGGAGCATTAGAAATATTTGTGGGAAGAATGCAGCACTTCATCAACTCTAACATGACTTTTTTGTGAGGTGCACTATTATTTTATATACCACTAAGGAAGAAGAAATGCTGCCAATTAAACTTATACTACATATTCTGATCACATCTATTATATGACATGTCCCAATTGCAGAGATGTTAAAATGGGAAAGACATGCTCTTAGAATCCCTGAAATATGACAACTAAAATTGTCTTTATGACTTTATCAGAGTAGTGCAGTATTAAGTCACAGGTTCTGGAGAGAGATCAAAATCCCGTCTCTATCATTTACTGGGTGTGTGAACCTGTGCATGTTACATACCTTTTCTGTGCCTCATTTATAAAATGAGGATAATAACGGTGCTTTGAGGGTAATAATTCCTGCTGTGTCCAGCCACACCATCCTGCATTTTGGATGTTGAATGGGGAAGCCATTGCCCTTCTAGAATGATCTACTACGTATGTTGGTAGACATATGCTTGTCTGCCCTTTGGAGAGCCAACCCTCACCCGCTTTCAGTTGTCTTGCTCAATCCATGTGACTCTGATGGGGTGTTGACACCAGCTTCCTTCCAAAGTGAGTGAGAGGACTGAGGAAGAGGGAAAGGGAAGGGCAGGCAGCCACAGACAGCAGGCCTGACCAGGCAGAGCGTACCATGCTACTTGGCCGCAGCTGGTTCAAGGCAAAAAGTAACACTAGATTTCAGGTTCTGGTTAAAGAAGTGAATGCACAGAAAGCCACTGAACATTACCTAGCATATGGTATGCACAGAATAGCTATTCACTAGTATCATCATGATTACCGTGGTGAATGAACTATGATGTAATGAAGCCTGAAGTAACTACAGAAGTCTGTAAGCCAGATGCCATATTCAAAATGCACCCGTGGATTTTCTGTAACAAGTAGAAACTTGCTAGAATGTGAGTTTTATGAGGGCAGAGATCTGATTTGTTCACTATGTCCCAGGCACCTAGAATAGAGGCTGGTATATAGTAGATATTTTTAAAAATTGTCAATTGAATTAATCCTAGTTTTCTGTTAACTTCCTCACTGTCTAGATATAAGATGTCATTCTGCGGTCGGGTGCGGAGGCTCACACCTGTAATCCCAGCACTTTGGGAGGGCGAGGTGGGTGGATCATGATGTCAGGAGATCGAGACCATCCTGGCTAACACGGTGAAACCTCCTGTCTCTACTAAAAATACAAAAGATTAGCCAGGCGTGGTGGCGGGCGCCTATAGTCCCAGCTACTCGGGAAGCTGAGGCAGGAGAATGGCGTGAACCCGGGAGGCGGAGCTTGCAGTGAGCTGAGATTGCGCCACTGCACTCCAGCCTGGGCCACAGAGCAAGATTCCGTCTCAAAAAAAAAAAATGTCGTTTTGCATGGCTTTCAGTGTGTCTTCCTCTAACTGTCCTCCACCTCTCCTTCTCTCTCCCTCTCTTTCTTCCTTCTTTCACTTCCAGTCTGCTGTTAGCTGAAAAATAAAAATAGCCATACGTATTAGAATTGTCTTTCAGCCTAAGTAATGCATCCCCCATGCATGCCCATCCTCTCCTTGGGTACAACCTCACACCATAGAGAACCCAGGTGTTTCTCACTGAGCTTATTACCACATTTGAATTGATAGAGTCTTGCAACTTGAGAGACAACTGCTACATCGGTTTTCCTCTGCATTCTGTTCTGGTTACTTGACATAGACAGCAATTAGCCCTCAGAGACATTCTAAAGGAGGTCTGGGCATTTGGATGGTCCTATTTTTCTTTGGCCTTTCTCCTGATTTGCTTCCATTCTCATCACCCATTCCTGGTGATTGCAGGCTTCAAACTGAGATGATTGATGCCATCTCAGCCTAAGGGACCTCAAGATTAGCTCCCTCTCCCTCATCACAGAAAAGCACGACTTGTGGGGAGAAAGCATTTCCAGCCATGCAGGCCCCATTCCAGGCCTGGCACCCTCACTAAAAAGGTAGGACCTGGGGCTCATCCTCATTCCCTGAGATCATGGGGAGAACAGAAATGGCCCATTGCTTACAGAGTGTGAAGCCCAGAGGACCCCAGGACAGAGGCCAAGGGCAAAATCCCAATAAAACTTCAATCCAAAGGGATTGGCAAGAGAGTGGCAGGCAGCAGGGTACAAAGCACTGGAATAGAAAACCTAGACAACAGAATAACCAACTTTGACTGGTGGATACAAACTAAAACTAGAATCATTCATAATAGTAACAGCCCTCATTTTTGAGTGTGTCTTAAGGGTTTTACCCATGTTGTCTCAAATAATCTTTACAACATGTGGCAGAACCAAGTTCAAAGCCAAGTCTGCCTAATGTCAGTGCCTGTGCCCTTGACCATTCTCCTCCTGGACCTCCAAGTTCTGAGGTGCTGAAGTGGAAAGTATGAGCCTCTTGGCAAAGTGTCTGCAGCTTTACCTACAGTGTTAAGAGCAACTGGAAGTCCAGTAGTAAGAATGGTCTTTAGGCCAAAGATAAATTACTCACAATTATCACCTGCTCAGTGTCCAGCACTGAGTGCCTCCCAGCAAATTCCGGGCTTAATCACGCTGCCACTTCTGTCACCCACAGTTTGGATGGAAGATAAATCTGATGCCCATTTGTTTGCGGCTGTCTTCTTTTTTCTTTTTTTTGACAGGATTTCACTCTGTTGCCCAGGCTGGAGTGCAGTGGCACAATCTCAACTCACTGTAGCCTCTACCTCCCAGGCTCAAGTGATCCTTCTCCCTCCGCCTCCTGAGTCGCTAGAACTACAGGTACACACCACCATACCTGGCTAATTTTTTTTTTATTTGTAGAAACGGGGTTTTGCTATGTCACCCAGGCTGGTCTCAAACTCCTGAGCTCATGATCTGCCCGCCTTGACCTCCCAAAGTGCTGAGATTACAGGGATGAGCCACTGTGCCCAGACTGTTTGTGGCCTTCTACAGGTCGTATCAGCCCTCTGGCCTACCTGCACAGGAAGTCAGTACCAAATAACACCAAGAACAATGACCAAAAATACAGTGGTCAAGAGTGCTGGTCCTGCAGTCAAACAGCCTGGGTTTGATTCCTGGCTTGGCCTCTTCCCTGATCCTCATTTTCCTCTCCTGTAAAATGGAGAAATTAATAATAGTATCTACTTCATGAGTTTGTTGTGTAGAATGCAATTAGGGTAGCTCCTGGAATATCGTACATGCCTATACATGTTAGCTACTGTTATTACACAAGTTGAATAACCCTTATCTGAAATGCTTGGGACCAGAAGTGTTGTGAATTTTGGATTCTTTCACATTTTGGAATATTTGCATATATGTAATGACATATCTTGGGTATAGGACCCAACTCTAAACACAAAATTCATTGATGTTTCATATACACATAACCTGATGGCAATTTCATAAAATATCTTACATAATTTTGTACATGAAACAGTTTTGACTGCATTTTTACTGTGACCCATCACGTGAGGTCAGGTGTGGAATTTTCCACCTGTGGCATCATGTCAGTGCTCAAAAATTTCAGAGTGTGGAGCATTTGGATATCACATGTTCAGATTAAGGATGCCCTTAATGCCCTTAACCTGTACTGAGCATATGAACCAGGAACAGCGCCAAACATTTTGCATGCGTTTTCTCATTGAAGCATCTCAACTCTATGAAATAAGCACTATCCTTTGCCCCCATTTTTATAAATGAGCAAAGGAACAGAGAAGTGTAATAATTTACCCGAGGCTACGCAGCCAGGAGATGGTGGAGACGGGTGTTGAGCCCAAGCCAACAGGCTCCAGGCTGCGTACTGAGAACCACTACCCTGAACTCTTCCCAGCATAAAGCCGGGCTTCAGCTACGTGCTCACTTCGTGCAAACTTCTGCACAAATCATAAATCACATTGTCCTCTTAGCATCTGCCCTAATTATTAGCAGCCTCACCTGCTTCATCTCTCAGACCGGACATTTAGCTCATGCACATATGACCTTGGGCCCTCGACAGCCCCTTCCTCAGACACACTAGGTGACAACCCTCCAGGTCCAGCATCCTCTGCCTCTGTGGGATGTTCCTACAGACAGTGCCTGGAACTCTTGTTGCTCTCCTGAGTGCCACAGTTTTTATGCTACTAAGGCCCTATTATGCTGTGTATAGCAAATTCCATTATATGATTATATGGTGAAAGCTGTGCTACCTGGTACATCACAGCATCATGGGGCACTAATTAGTCAAAAATTTTTGTAAACTAGGAGTTCTCAAATCTCTGCTTCCTAGATGTAGGAAGCAGGAGGGAAGTAACATTCCTGATACAATACTTCCTTGATATGTTAGTTTTTGTGTTGCTATGGATATGTGAAGTTTTGCAGGGCAAAAAGAAGAAGTTACATTTGTTCTTTTTAGCAGGAAAAAGGAAGAGACTTTGAGGGCAGAGGGAAGGAGGTGAACAGAGATGGGAAAATATGTTGCAGGTCAACAAATCCCAGGCTGTTGGACAGTGGTCCAGGAAGAGAGTGAGAGCTCAGGGGAGATGAGCTGCTGTGTGGGAGCTCCTGGAGATACAAGATACAAGGAGTAGGGATTCCCATTCCCCCAGGATCCCAGCCAGAGCACCTGGACCCAATGAGACCCCTGGGACAGTGGACATCTCAATAGTGACCAGAGGAGTCTCTGGCCCTGCAAAAGCATTTAGGAACTTATCCACAAACTGGAAGGTTCCAAGACTGAGACAATTCTTCCTGACATGAAAGGTATGGGAACTCACAATTTGATTTAAGTTGATTTACCAAAATAACAAGATGTGATATTCCTCACTTCCTTAGTCTGTGGATTAAGATTCATATCTGCTACTCAATTGACTGCCTACTATGCATTAGGCAATGCAGTAAGGTTTTCAAACATGTTTTATTATGTACACTTCAAAACAACGCTCCTATGGATTTGAACCAGATTTTACCTGACTCCAAAGTCTGTGGATATCTCATTAAAATAAGAAAATTTAAAGGAATTAAGTGTTAGAGTGTTCTTGCATTACATTATATATGTGAATTCACTGAATCCTCACAGTCAACATAATGTATTTTTAAGTAGATGGACACTGCCTAGGGCCTCTGCTCTGGTTGTGACATTAATTCATTCTCTGTTCTCTAAATGGGTGCTGAAAGACTGTCCTCTACCAAACAGCCTTACCCTCCCACAGTCATGACTTACACATCCTTGTTCCAAATGTTCAGCAGAGATCAAGTCTGAGTTCCAGATTTCTAGAAAAGAAACCCTGCTCATTCTTGGCCCAATCAGCTATGGCCAGCAGCATGCGGTCAAACAGCTTAGCCAATCAGATTTTCTCTCCCAACAATTTGTAATTCTGTCTTAGAGATTCTAATTAGTCTATGCTGGTTACCTGACCTGAAGACATGTAACCTGAATGCTGTGCAGCAGCCATAGCTGACTGTGTGTGCATATAGATGAAGAGGATGCCAATCTGCAAAGATGGAGGAGAATGATACACACCTCTGGACAGAGTAAGTGATTAAAGACCACATGCCTGTGCTCTGGCTGTTTTTGCCTCACTACAGCACCTAGGACACCCACTCACCAGGTCCACTTAGAACAAAGTCCCTGCAGAAAATATTATGACAGCATTAACATAGCCCTGGGGCAATCTGGTTGTGTGCCAGTGTGCTGCCATGCTAAGGTCAATTGGTTTTGAATCTTTCTACTGATGGGGATAGAGAAGAATGCATTTGCCAGATCAATAACCACACACCAAGGGCCAGAAACGGTGATGATCTACTCCAGTGAAGATATAAATTAACCAGAGAAACTGCAACTGGGGCTAACACCCAGTTCAAGTTATAGTAATTCATTATCATTTGCCATGCTCTGTCTTTCTTTTTTCAGAGACCAGACAGCTAACTTAAATAGCTATGTGATAGAGACCACCACCTTGCAACCTATTAATTTCTGCAATACCAGAAGACAAAGAGACAAGTTAAAAAGGATCCTACTTGGTCCTTCCTGCCACAGTGACCTTACTCCATACGTCAGGGACCCAATGCAAGAGTTCTGGCAGCTGCTAAGTACACCTATCCCAATTATACATGCAAGAACTAGATACATAACCATACGGTGAGTCTGCAAGTGCATCGGACCCAAAATGAGACAGTCTTGGGCAGTACTCCGTTTATCTCCTAGCTTTCGTAAGTTCCACCCTAAACAGAGAGCCATGATGGTATTTGGGGTACCATGGTCCCAAATGGATTATATGTTTGTCTCCTCCCAAACTCATATTTAAATTTAATTGCCATTGTAACAGTATTAAGAGGTGATTAGGCCATGAGGGCTCTGCCCTCACTCATAGGTTAATGCTATTATTTGGGGAGTAGGTTCATTATCAAGGGAGCAGGTTTCTTATAAAAGGATGAATTAGGCCTCCTTTTGCCTCTTCCTGTCACCCACCTTTTGCTTTTCTGTCATGGGATGATGCAGGAAGAAGTCCCTAGCAAGACACCACCTCCTCAATCTTGGACTTCTCAGCCTCCAGAACCATTAACCAATAAATTTCTGTTTATTATAAATTACCCAATCTGTGGTATTCTGTTGTAGTAGCACAAAACAGACCAAGACACTTGGTGTCAGTGTCAGTTCAGTCTCATATCTTATACTCCTTAAAAAGTCTGTCTATTCTGCCACCCTTACCCCTAACCACTAATCAGTGCACAGTTCCTGTCAAATGATGCATGTAATTTTGTGGAAGGATTGGGAAATATTTATTCTGACAAGGGCATTGTAGTTCCTTCTCAAGGACACCCAACCTCACCTCTAATCAAAGGGCTCTGGACCTATAAATTGAGGTTGAAAACTAGATGAAGAAACCTAATTTTCCATCGTGAAAACTAACATCCATATTCTGTTTATCAGCTCTGCAGTTATTTATGGTCATACGTTCCTTAACCATGGGGATATGTCCTGAGAAATGCATTGTTAGGCAATTTCATTGTTGTGTAAACATCATAGAGTATACTTACACAAACCTAGATAAAATAGCCTACTACACACCTAGTATGGTCTATTGCTCCTAGGCTATAAACCTGTGCAGCATGGTACTGTACTGAACACTGTAGGCAATTGTACCACAATGGTAAGCATTTGTGTATTTAAGCATATCTCAGCATAGGCTAGATACAGTAAAAATATAGTGTTATAATCTTATGGGACCTCCATTGTGTATGCAGTCTGTCATTGACTGAAACATCATTATGGAGTGCATGACTGTATTTATTCATTTAGTTACTTAGCTAGTTTAAATGTTGCAAAACATGACCAGGTGTGGTGGTTCACACCTGTAATCATGACACTTTGGGAGGCTGAGGTGGGAGGATGGCTTAAGGCCAGGAGTTCAAGTCCAGCCTGGTCAACACAGTGAGACCTCATCTCTATTTTAAAAAATTAAAATTAAAAATTAAAATTAATTTTATAAAACAATAAGTATCATTTATTTATTGACGGACACATTGTGTGTTCATTTGCCTTTCTTCTAGGAACAGCATGATCTATCCACCATCACCATAGATCTCTGTGGGTTTAGGAACCCTTTGGCCTTGCTGCCTGGTACACTAATCAACTACACCTTGCATCTGATTATTAAGTGCCACCAATTGGCCTTGTCCATTCCTAAATTCCATAATTTCCATTGAGACTTGAGACCCCACTTCCATGGTAGATTCGCACCTATCCACTTGCATCAACCATGGGCTACAGAATTTCTTAAATTTACAGAGCCATCTTCACCAGTGTGTGTCTTCTAATCCTAGGGAAGGGAATGGCCTTTAAGGCCTCTTGAGGAACAAAGACAGGAAGGAGATTTTCAGGTCTTATATGGTAAATCCAGTCTGACATTCCTTCTCTGTGACGCTGTGTTTCACTCTGTGAATTATATTTTCTGAATTACTAATTTTCTTTTCAGCTATGTCTAATCTTTTGCCAAAAATCCATGAGTTTTTTATTGTAATTTTTACAATTTTCATTTCTAGGAGTTCTATTTGATTATTTTCCAAATCTAATAGCTTACTTTTACAGTTGCCTCTTTTTTACAGACATGTGTAAGGTAAGCTTATCTTTTATTTCTTCAAGCATAAAAAGCATAGTTCTGTGTTTGATAGGATAATACCTGAGATCTTTGAGGGTCTGTCTCTGCTGTCAGTTGTTTCTGCTAGTCCTTGCTGTTGGTGCCTTCAATGTGTACTTACTGATTTTTTTTACTTTGAACTACTAATTTCCCTTTGAAAGTTGTTTGTGGGGATTCTTTGAAACCTAGGACAAAGGTCCATTCCTCAGAGAAAATTTGTAATCACTTCTGCCAGGGACCTGGGAGTACTACCAGCCTGGAACAACTTTAAAGTTAATAACTTTAAAGCCTGAAGTTTTTGGAATTCTCATGCAATGTAAGTATAAATGTAAATTCAAGCATGAGCTGGCTGTGGCCACAGTACTGCACTATTCTGCTACTACCCAGGCCACACTCCATGTGGTCACCAGGAGTAAGGGAATAGGAAAGTTTAGTTCTAGGTCACCCTTATACTGAGGGTGTGACACTCTGGGTAGAGGCAGTTTTATGAGAAAGGGTCTCACATTAGATATCCCACCTAGGGAGACACTGAACTTCAGTCTGTAATCCACAGGCAGTGAAAAGTCAAATTTAAGAGCACAAAATTCAGTAAATGTTCTCAGAACAAATGCTTTTTCTGAGCTTTCCTTTCTTTTCTGAGTTCCTCTCAGAATGTGACTAGATAATTCTTCCTAACTCTCCCAGCTATTAGGTGCTTTCCAGAAGATTTAAAAAACTTTTAGCTTGCATTTTTAGTTGTTCTCATCAAGAAGATAGGGCCAGATACCTTGCCTGCCATGTGACTGAAAATAGAAACCTCTTTTTTTTTTTGAGATCAGGAAACCGAAGACAGAGCAAAGGCCCATGATAGTCTTATGTTCAAGAAAAAAATCAAGATAGTAAATAATCCTATGTTTTTGTGTAGCCTGCTCTATAATTCACGAAGTACCAGCACCTTTTCTCATATCTATCCTTTTCTTTCCATTCCCCCATCAACCAGCCTAAGTCAGGCCTTCATTATCTTTAGTTGCTTCCCACCTGATGTCTGACTTCCATCTTCTCTCTCTCCAATTCTTTCTGCTGGAATACTCCTAAAAACAATTTCAACCAACTCACTGCATCATTTACAAATATTCTATAACTGCCCATTGCTTATCAGACAAAAATCACTCTTCATTATAGAATGCAAAACTGCCCTACATAAAAATTCATCTTTATCTAGACTGAATCCTCAACATAGGCAAACATATGCATCTCTATGTCCTAACTCAACCCTAATTTTTTTCTCTGAAACATTGCCCACAACTCTTGGCCTCTATTCTTTTTTTCCCTAAGCACTGAAGGAATTTATATCAGTAATACACAATGTATTATTTTTTAACAGTTTTATTGAGATACAATTAACACATCATATGATTTACCCATTTAAAATGTACAATTCAAAGTTTTGTAGTATGTTCACAGGGCTGTTTAACCATCACCACAATCAATTTTAGAACATTTTCATCACCCTAAAAAGAAACCACATGCCCGTTTCCCCTCAACGTTGCAGCTTTAGGCAACCACCAACCTACTTTCTGTCTCTACAGATTTGCCTATTCTAGACATTTCATATAAATGGAATCATAAAGTATGCAGTCTTTTGTGACTGGAGCCTTTCATTTAGCGTAGTGCTTTCAAGGTTTACCATGTTGTAACATGTATCAGTGTTTTATTTGTTGTTATAACTGAGTAATATTCCATTGTAAGGATATACCACGTTTTATTTACCCATTCATCAGTTGACGGGTATTTAGATTTTCCCCACTGCTTGGTTATTCTAAATAATGTTGCCTTGAACATTCATGAACAAGTTTTTATGTGGACATATGTTTTTATTTCTCTTGGGTACATACCTTGGAATGAAATTTCTGGGTCATATGGTAATTCTATATTTCACATTTCATTGAACTGCTAAAATGTTTTCCAAAGCAGCGGCACCATTTTACATTCCCACTAGCAAAGCATGAGGCTTCCATTTTCTCCATATCCTCTCCGATCTTTGTTGTTTAATGTTTTAATCATAGCCATCTTAGTGGGTGTGATGTGGTATCTCATAGTGGTTTTGATTTGTATTTCTCTAATGACTAAGGATGTTGAGGATCTTTTCATGTGCTTGTTGGCCATTTGTATCTCTTCTTTGAAGAAATGTCTACCCAAATCCTTTGCCCATTTGAAAAATTGGGTTATTTGTCTTTTTATTATTGAGTTAAAGAGTTCTTTATACATTCTGGATATTGGTCCTTTACCAAATATATGATTTGCTAATACTGGATCCCATTCTGTGTTGTCTTTTCACTTTTATGATGATGTTGTGCACAGCACAAAAGTTTTTATTTTAATGGAGTTCAAATTATCTATTCTTTTGTTGTTTGTGCTTTTGGTAATTTATTTAAGAAACTATTTACTGACCCAAAGTTGTAAAGATTTACTTCTACGTTTTCTTCTAGGAGTTTTTCTAATAGCTGTTTTGAAGTCTTTGTCTGCTAAGTCCACTATATAGACCCCTTCAATGGCTATTTCTATTGCCTGTTTTTTTCTCCTAGTTTTTGCATGTCTTGTAATTTTTTGTTAAACACTGGCCATCTTAGATAATATAACAACTCTGAATACTAACCCCTCCAGAAATTGTTTGTTTATTTGTTTGTTTGGTGATTTGGCTGAAATAATTCCACATTCTGTTTCTGCCACAACGTGCAGCCTCTGGTGCCTCTGCCCAGAGTTTTTTCTCTTTGTTTTCATCTTTTAGTCTGACTACCTAAAGGTCACCCCTGGGTTGGCATAAACCATTTATTGGTCAGAAGTTGTGTTTAACCTCTTTCACTAGCTAGGTTTTTCCCCCTTTACCAATGAATGCGTGTGTGGCCTGGAGATTTCCATTACAATTCAAGGAGGTTACTTTTTTTGCCCCACATTCATCGAGGGACTGGTAACTTGGAGGTTCCTTCTATAATCACTCCTGAGAGGGTGCAGCCCCAGGCACTCACACAGTGTTTTACATGGCCAGGGCTGAGTGTGAGTTTACTTTTAAACCTGGTTTTCTAGGAGTTTCCCTTTGGTCACAGTAGCTTCTTGTTAGTCAGCAGTCAAAGGTGATGTTTAAGCCCTTTGTTCTAGTAAACTGTCTGCCCTGTGTTAGTGGCTCTGTGTGCAGCTCAGGAGATCCTTTCAAATCAGTCCTGCAGCCTGCTCTGATGACTATTGACTAGGCACAGCCTGACCCATGGGCATGTCCCTCTTGACCCCAGAATTGACTGTGGTCGCAGGAGAGCTCTCCTTGGTTTTCTCTTTCTCTGGTTCTCTCCGCTAAGCCTCTGCACTGCCATTTTTCTTATACAAATAATGGAAATCCCAACCTCCTTTCAACTGCGCTCCACCAAGATCTCCATTGTTTGCAATAGTGGGTTTAGATGTGGAGTTCTCCACACTCTTCTAAATGAAGTCAGTTTCCTTAGGCAGAGCTGCAGGGCTCTTCAGTACTTAGGATCTGTCTTTGCCCTGGGCAGAACCCCTGTGCCACTGAAACAGCTGAGCACAGGGACCGGTGTTAACCAAAATGGCATCCCACTCTAAGAGTGGTCAGGGTGGCAGCTCCTGATCATTTCTTGCCCATGTTAGCATGGAACCTCCACCCTATCAGCAAGTTGAGGTGGGAGCAAAGGGGCTCCAGTGATCTCAGCCTTTGCACCTGGAGTAAAGCTTCCATCCTGTGAGTCAGAGCTAGGTGGGGGTGGGAAACCCAATCCTTCTGGCTATGCCTTCTTAAAACAGAGCTTCTGCAGCATGGAACTGGGAAAGATAAGAAATGGCAGCCTGACCATCTCTGGGTGAAACTACAGCTCCAGGCTAAGGACTGGGTGGAAAGGCAGCCACAGCCATCTTGAATTCACATGCCTGGAGTAGAGCTACTCTAGCATGAAGCTCTGGGAAGGGGTAAAGGGATGCATTCTGGTTCAAATGCCACAGACTCTCACTGTCTTTACCAAGATTTAGTAGATTTTTCTTGAATAAATCTTTCTCATTTGCTGCATGCCTTTGGGACAATTTTCAGAGACTTAAATGATTGTCATTTGTAATTTTCACTAGTTAAATTGTTTTTCTGGTGAGAAGGTCCATCCAGATTCTTACACCTTCATTCTGCGAGTCTTAAATCCACAGAACCCATTGTTTAATTAGGATAGGCTTTATTCATCCACTTGACAAATATTTATAGACTATGAATTATGTGGCAGGCAATGATTTGTTGCTCGTCAACCTGTGTTGTAAACTGACTATTTCAGATTGATGTGTATTTAACATTCATATCCAAAAGGATCAAGCACACTACATCCAACAGGCCATGTGTGTCTGGGTTCTGTAAATGTCCACAGCACTCAGCACAAGGTGGGATGTAGTTTGTTCTTTTTTTTCACTAATCCCTTCCTGATTTCCTTACCTGATTAACATCACATTTCCAAAACTATGTATTTTTCTGAAGTGTTCATTTCCTCTTTGTTTAGCAAATCACTGTTGATTGTCTGTTATTTGTCCCTACCAAAATAATGGTAGATATTTTGCTACCATTTTTTGAGTGTGTAATAGGCATTAGGTTTTTTGGGTTTTTTTGTTTTTGTTTTTGTTTTTGTTTTTGTTTTGAGATGGAGTTTCACTCTTGTCGCCCAGGCTGGATGGAGTGCAATGATGCAATCTCAGCTCACTGCAACCTCTGCCTCATGGGTTCAAGCGATTCTCCTGCCTCAGCCTCTGGAGTCACCCAGGCTGGAGTGCAATGGCACGGTACCAGTTCACTGCAACCTCTGCCTCCCGGGTTCAAGGGATTCTCCAGCCTCAGCCTCTGGAGTAGCTGGAATTACAGATGCCTACAACCATGCCCAGCTAATTTTTCTATTTTTAGTATAGACAGGGTTTCACCACTGATCTCGAACTCCTGACCTCATCTGGATCACCACCTGCCTCAGCCTCCCAAAGTGCTGGGATGAGCCGCTGCACCCTGCCAGCAGTAGGTCTTTACATATGCAGTCTCGCTAGTGCTAGCATTAACCCCATGGGGAAGTTCTAATCCCATTGTGCAGATGAGAAACCTGAGACTCAGAAAGGTTAAAAGAGCCTGTCTCAAGTTATAGCAAATAAGTGGCAGAGATGCACTTTGAGCAGAGAACTGCCTGACTCCAAAGCTGGTTCTTTTTCTTCCATGCTAACCTACCCTGACTTTCTACTTGTAAGAGGAGAAGAGAACTATAGCAAGTTTGAGGAAAATCATCTCCAACACCCTGAATCATACATCATCGCATGCCTTGGAAGCCTGCCGGTTTCCCAAAGCTAATATGTGATCTGGCCTCTTCGTGCTTGCAGCACTTTGGGACACAAAACGACTAATAAGGAACCAGAGGAGTGAACAGAGTGACCTTGTTACACCATGCCAAGCTCCCCAGATGACCCCAATTAAGTCCGCGACCTGGCTTATTTACAAAGATGTACCTCACAAAATGGCAAATATATTAATAACTCGACCACAACCGATCTGGCCCTCATTAGCTGTGTTGTAATGAGAACGTGTACTCATGTCATTATGAAACATGTATTTAGGGCAGGAATTGTACTGAATCCAGGCTTCTCTGACCCTCCAGGAAAAATCAATTAGAAATGGTGATGCCTATCTACCTATTTCTTTTATTTTTAAAATTTTTGTGGGTAACTTCTGGAAAATTGATTTCGTTGTTAGAGTTACCCTTGATGTGCTAAGATGGGTGTGGCTGACTTGGGGATGAGTAGTGGGTAAGTTCAAGAATGCTTGGGAAGTGAAAAAAAATCCCAAATAGGTTTTTTTTTTAAACGACTCACAGCCTAAATGAAATTAAATAATTAAAAATTAAATACAGTAAAGTTGATTTTGTTTAATGTTATAAATGCTAATCTAATCTTTATTTTCCTCTGTTTCACTTACATTTTTATAAACGTTTGTTGGAGAAAGATCTACAGTGCTTTTCCTGAAGTAGCTAATGCTCACTCTTAATATCTTCTTTTAATATTCATATTGTGTGAATCTATTTTTCCTATTAACAGAAAATTCACGGCAATCATTTTTGTTTATAAATTAGCAGTTTCTGGCCGGGTGCGGTGACTCACACCTATAATCACAGCACTTTGAGGGGCTGAAGTAGGCAGATCACTTGAAGTCAGGAGTTGAAGACCACCAGCCTGACCAACATGGTGAAACCCCATCTCTACTAAAAGTACCAAAATTAGTTGGGCCTGGTAGACACTCCTGTAATCCCAGCTACTCGGGAGGCTGAGGCAGGAAAATTGCTTGAACCAGAAGACAGAGATTGCAGTGAGGCAAGATCGCGCCACTACACTCCAGCTGGGCCACAGTGCAAGATTCTGTCTCAAAAAAAAAAAACAATTAGCAGTTTCTAAAATCATGTTCACAGTGTTTCATGCCTGCAGTAATACAATGATACATGCATACTTCAACATATGAGGAAGATTTACTGTGTTTTTGTTCCAGGTCCTGAATGGACACTGGACCCTCTAGGATAGAGGAAGGGAGACTGGAAGGTGGAAGAATAGATTCAAAGGGATGGATTATGGAAAGCAGAACATTTTAATGAACATAGTCACCATTAATATTATCTTATTCACTAGGTTTTTTTTTTCTTTTTTCTTTTTTTTTTTTTTTTTTTTGCCTCTGTGTCTAGGGATTGCTAAGTATTCTTATGTGGCTATTCTACTTACAATTAATATATCCTTTTATAGATATGGTCTTATGTTCTTATAAATAAAATGAAGAATATAAGTTTAAAAAAATGTGGGTATGTGATAGGTGTATATTTGTGGGGTACATGAGATATTTGATATTTTGATACAGATACACAATGCATAATAATCACATCAGGGTAAATGGGATAGCCATCACCTCAAGCATTTATTCTTTGTGCTACAAACAATTCAATTATGCCCTTTTAGCTATTTTTTTATTTTTATTTGTCCATAAGTTGTTGGGGTACTGGTGGTATTTGGTTACATGAGTAAATTCTTTAGTGGTGATCTGTGAGATTTTGGTGCACCCATCACCCATGTATACACTGCATCATATTTGTAGTCTTTTATCTCTCACCCTCCTCCCACTCTCCTCCCCAAGTCCCCAAAGTCCACTGTATCATTCTTATGCCTTTGCATCCTCATAGCTAGCTTAGTGCCCACATATCAGTGAGAACATACGATGTCTGGTTTTCCATTCCTGAGTCACTTCACTTAGAATAATAGTCTCCAATCTCACCCAGGTCAGTGCAAATGCTGTTAATTCATTCCTTTTTATGGCTGTGTAGTATTCCATCATATATATACACACACACACGTATATATAGTATTCCATCATATATATATTCTAACATATATGTTATATATATATATATATTTCTTTATCTATTCATTGATTGATGGGTATTTGGGTTGGTTCCACAATTTTGCAATTGTGAATTGTGCTGCTGTAACCGTGTGTGTGCAAGTATCTTTTTTGAATAATGACTTCTTTTCTTCTGGGTAGATACCCAGTAGTGGGATTGCTGGATCAAATAGTAGTTCTATTTTTAGTGGCTGTGCTAGTTTACATTCCCACCAGCAGTGTAGAAATGTTCCCTGTTCACCACATCCACACCAACATCTACTGTTTTTTCTTGTATTTGATTATGGCCATTCTTGCAGGAGTAAGGTGGTATCATATTGTGGTGGTTTTGATGTGCATTTCCCCGATCATTAGTGATGTTGAGCATTTTTTCATATGTTTGTTGGCCATTTGTATATATTCTTTTGATAATTGTCTATTCATATCCTTAGCCAATTTTTTGATGGGATTGTTTGTTTTTTATCTTACTGATTTGTTTGAGTTTGTTGTAGATCTGGGATATTAGTCCTTTGTCAGATGTATAGACTGTGAAGATTTTCACCCACTCTGTGGGTTACCTGTTTACTCTGCTGACTGTTCCTTTTGCCATGCAAAAGCTCTTTAATTTAATTAGGTCCCAGCCATTTATCTTTGCTTTTATTGCATTTGCTTTTGGGTTCTTGGTCATGAAATCCTTGCCTAAGCCAATGTCTAGAAGGGTTTTTCCAGTGTTGTCTTCTAGAATTTTTATAGTTTCAGGTCTTAGGTTTAAGTCCTTAATCCATCTGGAGTTGATTTTTGTATAAGGTGAGAGATGAAGATCCACTGTCATTCTCCTACAGGTGGCTAGCCAAGTATCCCAGCACCATTTGTTGAAAAGGGTATCCTTTCCCTACTTTGTGTTTTTGTTTGCTTTGTCGAAGATCAGTTGGCTGTAAGTATTTGGTTTTATTTCTGGGTTCTCTATTCTTTCCATTGGTCTATGTGCCTACTTTTATACCAGCACCATGCTATTTTGGTGACTCTGGCCTTATAGTTTGAAATCATGTAGTGTGATGCCTCCAGATTTGTTCTTTTTGCTTAGTCCTGCTTTGGCTATGTGGGCTCTATTTTGGTTCCACATGAATTTTATAATTTTTTTTAATTCTCTGAAGAATTATGGTGGTATTCTGATAGGGATTGTGTTGAATTTGCAGATTGCTTTTGGCAGTATGGTCATTTTCACAACATTGATTCTACCCATCCATGAGCATGGGATGTGTTTCCATTTGTTCATGTTGTCTATGCTTTCTTTCATCAGTGTTTTGTAGTTTTCCTTGTAGAGGTCTTTCAGCTCCTTTGTTAGGTATATTCCTAAGTATTTTATTTATTTATTTATTTTGCAGCTATTATGAAAGGGGTTGTGTTCTTGCTTTAATTCTCTGCTTGGTTGCTGTTGGTATATAGAAGAGCTACTTATTTTCGTATATTAATCTTGTATCCAGAAACTTTGCTGAATTCTTCTATCAGTTCTAGGAGCTTTCTGGAGAAGTCTTTAGGGTTTTCAAGGTAAGTGATCATATTATCAGCAGAAAGTGACAGTTTGACTTCCTCTTTAGCAATTTGGATGCCTTTTATTTATTTCCTTGTGATGCCTTTTAGAGCTTTCCCTTAGCTCTGGCTAAGATTTCCAGTACTATATTGAAGAGGAGTGGTGAGAGTGGGTATCCTTGCCTTGTTCCAGTTCTCAGAGGGGATGTTTTCAACTTTTCCCCATTCAGTATTATGTTGGCTGTGGGTTTGTCATAGATGGCTTTTATTACATTAAAGTATGTCCTTTGTATGCTGATTTTGCTGAGAGTTTTAATCATAAAGGGATGCTGGATTTTATCAAATGCTTTTTTGCGTCTATTGAGATTATCATGTGAATTTTGTTTTTAATTCTGTTTATGCGGTGTATAACATTTATTGACTTACGTATGTTAAACCATCTCTGCATCTCTGATATGCAACCCACTTGATCATGGTGGGTTATCTTTTTGATATGCTGTTGCATTCAGTTAGCTAGTATTTTGTTAAGGATTTTAGCATCTATGTTCATCAAGGACATCATTTGATAGTTTTCCTTTTTATTATGTCCTTTCCTGGTTTTGGTATTAGGGTGATGCTGGCTTCTTAGAATGAATTAGGGAGGGTTCCTTCTTTCTCTATCTTGTGGAATAGTGTCAAGAGGATTTGTACCAATTCTTGTTTGATTGTCTAGTAGAATTCTGCTGTGAATCTGTCTGGTCCTGGACCTTTTTTTCTTGTTGGTAATTTTTAAATTACCATTTCAATCTTGCTGCTTGTTATTGGTCTGTTCAGGGTATCTAATTCTTCCTGATTTAAGCTAGGAAGGTTATATTTTCCCAGGAATTTATCCATCTCTTCTAGGTTTTCTAGTTTATGTGTGTAAAGATGCTCATAGTAGCCTTGAATAATCTTTTGTATTTCTGTGGTGTCAGTTGTAATATCTCCTGTTTCATTTCTAGCGAGATTATTTGGATTTCCTCTCTTCTTTTCTTCATTAATCTTGCTAATGATCTATCAATTCTATTTATCTTTTTAAAGAACCTGCTTTTTGTTTCATTTATCTTTTGTGGGTTTTTTTGTTTGTTTGTTTCAATTTCATTTTGTTCTGCTCTGATCTTGGTTATTTCCTTTCTTCTGCTGCATTTGGGTTTGGTTTGTTCTTGTTTCTCTAGTTTCTTGAAGTGTGACCTTAGATTGTCTGTCTGTGCTCTGTCAGACTTTTTGATATAGGCATTTAGGGCTATGAACTTTCCTGTTAGCACCGCCTTTGCTGTATCCCAGAGGTTTTGATAGGTTGTGTCGTTATTGTCATTCAGTTTAAAGAATTTTTTAATTTCCATCTTGATTTTGTTTTTGACCCAATGCTCATTTAGGAGCAGGTTATTTAATTTCCATGTATTTGTGTAGTTTTGAAGGTTCCTTTTGGAGTTGATTTCCAGTTTTATTCCACTGTGGTCTGAGAGAGTGCTTGATATCATTTCAGTTTTCTTTAATTTATTGAGGCTCATTTTATGGCCTATCATATGGTCTATCTTAGAGAAAGTTCCATGAGCTGTTGAATAGAATGTGTATTCTGTGTTGTTGGATGAAATGTTCTGGATATATCTGTTAAGTCCATTTGTTACAAGGTACGGTTGAAATCCATTGTTTCTTTATGGACTTTCTGTCTTGATGACCTGTCTAGTGCTGTCAGTGGAGTATGGAAATTCCCCATTATTATTGAGTTGCTGTCTATCTCATTTCTTAGGTCTATTAGTAATTGTTTTATAAATTTGGGAGCTCCTAAACATATAGTTTAGGGTTGTGATATTTTCCTGTTGGATAAGGCCTTTTACCATTATATACTGTCCCTCTTTTGTCTCTTTTAACCACTGTTTCTTTAAACTTTGTTTTGTCTGATATAGAAATAACTACCCCTACTGCTTTTGTTGTCCATTTGCATGAAATGCCTTTTTCCACCCCTTTACTTTAAATTTATGTGAGTCCTTATGTGTTAGGTGAGTCTCCTGAAGGTAGCAGATAGTTGGTGTGTGAGTTCTTATCCATTCTGCGGTTCTGTATCTTTTAAGTGGAGCATTTAGGCCATTTACATTCAATGTTAGTATTGAAATGTGAGGTACCATTGTTTTCATCATATTCTTTGTTGCCTGTGTACTTTGGTTTTTTGTTTTGTTTTTACTTTTCAATTTGTATTTTGTTTTATACATCCTGTGTGATTTATGCTATAAAGAGGTTCTGTTTTGATGTGTTTCCAGGATTTGTTTTAAGATTTAGACCTCCTTTTAGCAATTCTTGTAATGGTGATTTTTGTTTGCCTGAAAATAACCTATCTTTCCTTCATATACAATGCTTAGTTTCTCTGGATACAAAATTCTTCACTGATAATTGTTTTGTTTGAGGAGGCTGAAGATAGGTCCCCAATCCCTTCTAGCTTGTAGGGTTTCAGCTGAGAAATCTGCTGTTAATCTGTTAGGTTTTCCTTTATAGGTTACCTGGTACTTCTGTATCACAGCTCTTAAGATTCTTTCCTTCATCTTAACTTTGGATAATCTGATGACAATACGCCTAGGTGAAGATCTTTTTGCGATGAATTTCCCAGGTATTCTTTGTGCTTCTTGTATTTGGCTGTCTAGGTCTCTCACAGGCCAGAGAAGTTTTCCTCAATTATTCCCCCAAATATGTTTTCCAGGCTTTTAGAATTCTCTTCTTCCTCAGGTATACTGATTATTCTTAAGTTTGATCATTTCACATAATCCCAGACTTCTTGAAGGCTTTGTTCATATTTTCTTATGTTTTTTTCTTTGTCTTTGTTGGATGGGGTTAATTCAAAGACTTTGTCTTTGAGCTCTGAATTTCTTTCTTCTACTTGTTCAATTCTATTTCTGAGACTTTCCAGAGCATTTTGCATTTCTAAAAGTGTGTCCAAAGTTTCCTGGATTTTTGATTGTTTTTTCTTTAAGCTATCTATTTTTATGAATATTTCTCCCTTCACTTCTTGTATCACTGTTTTGATTTCCTTGTATTGGCCTTTGCCTTTCTCTGGTCGTTCCCTGATTAGCTTAATAACTAAACTCCTGAACTCTTTTTCGGGTAAATTAGGGATTTCTTCTTGGTTTGGATCCATTGCTGGTGAACTAGGGTTATTTTTGGTGGGCAGTGTTGAAGAGCCTTGTTTTGTCATATTACCAGCATTGGTTTTCTGGTTCCTTCTCATTTGTTTATGATCCATCAGAGGGAAGATCTGGGACTGAAGGCTGTGGTTCAGATTCTTTGGTCCCACGGGGTGTTCCCTTGATGTAGTACTCTCCCCCTTTTCCTATGGATATGGTTTCCTATGAGCTGAACTGCAGTGGTTGTTGTTTCTCTTCTGGGTCTAGCTGCCCAGTGAGTCTACCCAGCTCTGGGCTGGTACTGGGGGTTGTTTGCACACAGTCCTGTGATGCGAACCATCTATGGGTCTCTCAGTCGTGGATACCAGCGCCTATTCTGGTGGAGGTGGCGGAGGGTGCAATGGATTCCATGAGGGTCCCTAGCTTTGGTGGTTTAGTGCCCTATTTTTGGGCTGGTTGGCCTCCTGCTAGAAGGTGGTGCTTTCTAGAAAGCATCAGCTGTAGTAGTGTGGAGAGGGACCAGAGGTGGGCAGGGCTTTCGAACTCCCAAGATCGTATGCCCTTTGTCTTGCACTACCAGAGTGGGTAGGTAAGGGCCATCAGATGGGTGTGAGGCTAGGTGTGTCTGAGCTCAGACTCTCCTTGAGTGGGTCTTTCTGTGGCTGCTGTAGGGGATGGGGATGAGTTTCCCAGGTCACTGGAGTTGTGTACCTAGGAGGATTATGGTGCCTCTGCGGAGTCATGCATGTTGTCAGGGAAGTGGGGGAAAACTGGCAGTGACAGGCCTCACCTAGCTCCCATGCAAACTGAAGGGCTAGTTTCCCACCATGCCCCCCGCCAACAGCCCCAAGTCTGTTTCCAGGTGGAGGGCAAGATGGGCTTTATGATAGCTCTATAAAATATAATTTGAAGTCAGGTAATGTGATTCTTCCAGTTTTGTTCTTTTTGCTTGGAATATCTTGGCTATTCTGAGTCTTTTGTGATTCCATACAAATTTTAGGATTATGTTTTCTATTATGCAAAGAATGTCATTGGCATTTTGATAGGGATTGCATTGAATCTGTAAATTGCCTTGGGTAATATGGACGTTTTAACAAGATTGATTCTTCCAATCCATGTACATGGAATATCTTTGCATTTTTTGTGTGTTCTCTTAAATTTCTTGCATAAATTTTTATAGTCTTCATTGTAGAGATCTTTCACTTCTTTGGTTAATTCCTAGGCTTTTAATTTTATTTGCAGCTACTGTAAATGGGATTGCTTTTTTATTTATTTTTCAGATTGTTCACTGTTGACATATAGAAATGCTACTGATTTTTGTATGTTGATTTTGTATCCTGCAACTTTACTGAATTTGTTTATCAGTTCTAATAGTTTTTTGATGGAATCTTTAGGTTTTTCCAAATACAAAAGCATATTATCTACAAACAAAGATAATTTGACTTCTTTCTTTCTAATTGGGATTTCTTTTATTTCTTTCTCTTGTTTGATTGTTCTAGCTAGGACATCTGGTACTATGTTGAATAACAGTGATGAAAGTAGTCATCCTTTTCACGTTCCAAATCTTGGAGGAAAAGCTTTCAGTTTTTCTCAATTCAGTATGATACTAGGGCTGTGTCTGCTGTAGATGGCTTTTATTGTATTGAGGTATGTTCCTTCTATACCCAGTGTTTTTTGTATTTTTGTTTGTTTGTTTTTGAGGCAGGGTCTCACTCTGTCACCCATGCTGGAGTGCTGTGGTGCAATCTTGGCTCACTGCAACTTCCACTTCCCAGGCTCAAGGGATCCTCCCACCTCAGCCTCCTGAGTAGCTGGAACTACAGGCACATGCACATGCCCCCATCACTGGCTTTTTTTTTTTTTTTTTTTTTTTTTTTTGTAGAGACAGAGTTTCGTCATGTTGCCCAGGCTGGTGTCAAACTCCTTTAAAACACCAGTTTTTTAAGAGTTTTGATTTTTATCATGAAGAGATGTTGAATTTTGTCAAGTGCTTTTTCAGCATCAACTGAAGTGATCATATGGCTTTTGTCCTTCATTCGGTTGATGTTATGTATCACATAAATTGATTTGCATATGTTGAATCATCCTTGCATCCTTAGGATAAATGCCACTTGATCATGATGATCTTTTAAATTTGTAGTAGAATTAAGTTTGCTAATATTTTGTTGAGGATTTTTGCATCAGTGTTCATCAGGGTGACATTGGCCTGTACTTTTCTTTCTCTCTCCCTTCCTTTCTTTCTTTCTTTCTTTCTTTCTTTCTTTCTTTCTTTCTTTCTTTCTTTCTTTCTCTCTCTCTCTTTCTCTTTCTTTCTTTCTTTCTTTCTTTCTTTCTTATGTATCTTTGTCTGGTTTTTGTATCAAGGTAATACTGGCCTCATAGAATGAGTTCAGAAGTATTCTTTCCTCTTCTAATTTTCAGAATAGGTTGAGTAGGATTGGTATTAGTTCTTTTTTAAATGTTTAATAAAATTCAACAGTGAAGCCATTGGGTGCTGAGCTTTTCTTTGCTGAAAGACTTTCTATTATGGCCTTAATCTTCTTACATGTTGTCTGTTCAGGTTTTGGATTTCTTCATGGTTCAGTCGTGATAAATTATATGTGTCTAAGAATGTATTCATTTCTTCCAGGTTTCCCAACTTATTGGCATATATACCCAGTCTATGTCTTTTTGTATTTTTTGAAACAAGATCTTGCTCTGTTGCCCAGGCTACAGTGCAGTGGTGCAATCGTGGCTCACTGCAGCCTCAACCTCCCTGGCTCAAGTGATTCTCCCACCTTAGCCTCCTGTGTAGCTGGGACCACAGGTGCATGGCACCATGCTTGGCTAATTTCTTTTTGGAAATATTTGGTCTTCCTGTATTGCCTTGGCTGGTCTTAAACTCCTGGACTCCAGAGATTTTCCTACCTCAGCCTCCCAAAGTGCTGGGATTACACATATGAGCCACTGTGCCTGGCTCACTCTGTCTTTTGATTGGAGAGTTTAGTTCATCTACATTCAATGTTATTATTGATAAGTAAGGACTTACTTCTGCCATTTTGTTATTTGTTTTCTGGTTTTGTGGTCTTCTCTTCCTTCTTTCCTTCCTTCCTGTTGTCCTTTTAGTGAAGGTGATTTTCTCAGGTGGAAGGTGACTTTTTGTGTATCTGTTGTATGTTTTTTGATATGAGGTTACCATGAAGCTTGCAAATGATATCTTATAATCAACTATTTTAAACTGATGACAACTTAACACTAATTGTGTAAACTAATAAACAAGCAAAGAGAAAACTAATACAAACTCTGCACTTTAAATTTATCCCTCTGCTTTTTAATTTTTACTTGTGTCTTGTTTCTATTTATATCTTCTTATACTCTCTATGTCTGGAAAAGTTGTAGTTATGATTCTTTGAGAGGTTCATCTTTTAGTCTTTCTACTCAATATATGAATAGTTGGCACACCACAATTAGTGTTATAATATTCTGTGTATTTCTGTGTACTTACTATTACCAGTGAGTTTTGTACCTTCAGATGATTTCTTATTGCTGATTAGCAACCTTTTCTTTCAGATTGAAGAACTCCCCTTAGCATTTCTTGTAGAACAGGTCTGGTGTTGATAAAATCTCTCAGATTTTTTTTTTTTTTTTTTTAGTCTGGGAAAGCCTTTATTTCTCCTTCATGTTTGTAGAATATTTTTACTAGATATACTATTGTAGGATAAAATATTTTTCCTTCAGCACCTTAAGTTTATCTTGCTACTCTCTCCTGGCCTATAAGATTTCCACTGAGAAGTTTCCTGCCAGATGAATTGGAGCTCCTTTGTATGTTATTTGCTTCTTTTGCTGCTTTTGGGATCATTTTTATATCCTTCACCTGTGGGAGTTGATTATTGAATGCCTTGAGGTAGTCTTATTTGAGTTAAATTGGTGCTCTATAACCTTCTTGTACTTGAATGTTGATATGTTTCTCTAGATTTGGGAGTTCTCTATTATTATCCCTTTGAATAAACTTTCTACCCTGATCTCCCTCTCTATCTCCTCTTTAAGGCCAATAACTCTTAGATTTGCTCTTTTGAAGCTATTTTCTAGATCTTGTTGGTGTGCTTCATTCTGTTATATTCTTTTTTATTTTGTCTCTTCTGACTGTGTATTTTCAAATAACCTGTCTTCAAGCTCACTAATTCTTTCTTCTGCTTGATCAATTCTGCTGTTAAGAGACTCTGATACATTCTTCAGTATGTCAATCACATTTTTCAGCTCCAGAATTTCTGCTGATTATTTTTATTTCAATCTCTTTGTTAAATTTCTCTAATTGGATTCTGAATTCCTTCTCTGTGTCACCTTGGATTTTGTTGAGCTTCCTCAAAACAGCTATTTTGAACTCTCAGTCTAAAAGGTAACATATCTGTGTCTCTCTGGGACTGGTCCGTGGTGCCTTATTTAGTTCATTGGTGACATCATGTTTCCCTGGATGGCCTTGATGCTTGTGGGCATTCATCAGTGTCTGGGCATTGAAGAGATAGGTATTTATTGTAGTCTTCACAGTCTGGGCTTATTTGTACCATCCTTCTTGGGAAGGTTTTATAGGTAATTGAAGGGACTTGGATGTTGTTATCTGTCTTTGATCACTGCAGCTATATCTGCATTGAGGATACCCCAAGTCTAGTAACACTGTGGCTCTTGCAAACTTGTAGAGGTACCGCCTTGGTGGCCTTGGGTAAGATCCAGAAGAATTCTCTGGATTACCAGGCAGAGGCTCTTGTTCTCCCCCCTTACTTTCCCCCAGATAAATAGAATCTTTCTCTGTGCTGAGCTGTCTGGAGCTGGGGGAGGGGTGACACAAGCACCCTGATGGCCACCACCCTGGGACTGTGCTGGAACAGACCCAAAGCCAGCACAGCACTGGGTCTTGCCCAAGGCCTACAGCAACCACTGCCTGGCTACCATCTATAATCACTCAAGGCCCAAGGCCTCTACAATCACGTGGTAGCCAATCCAGCCAGGATTGTGTCCTTAAGAATGGTGAAATCCTCCTGGCCCCAGGTGGGTCGAGAGATGCTATCTGGGAGCCAGGGCCTGGAGTCAGGAGTCAGGAATCTACCCTGAGCTCTATTCTGCTGCAGCTGAGCTGGCACCCAAGCCACAAGACAAAGTCTTTCCTGCTCTTCCCTCCCCTTTCCTGAAGGAGAGGAGTCTCTCCCTGTGGCCACCACCACCCCAGGCCCACGGCAAAGTACTTCCTGGCTACTGCCGATGTTCACTCAAGGCTCAAGGACTCTTCAATCAACCTGTGGTGCCAGTCCTGAGCCTCTCCATTCAGGGCAATGGGCTTCCCTCTGGCCCAGGGCAGATATAGAAATGCCATCCAGAAGCCAAGTCCTGTAATTAGAGACCCCAGAAGCCCATTTGTTGCTCTACTCCCACTTTGGCAAAGCTGGTACCCAAGCTGCAAGACAAAGTCCCCTTTACTCTTCCCTCTCCCTTTCTCAAGCAGGGAAGGGATCTCTCTCCATAGCCACCACAGCTGGAGATGTGCTGGGTCACGTCTGAAGCCAACATGTCTCTGAGTTTAACCCAAGGCTTATAGCAAGTAAAGCCTGGCTACTGCTGCTAATTATTCAGGGCCCACAGGCTCTTTAGTCATCAGGTGATGAATTCTGCCAAGCCTGGCTCCTTCCCCTCAAAGGCAACAGTTTCCCTTCTGGCCCAGGGTATGCTAGAAACAACTTCCAGGATTTAGAGCCTGGAATGGGGGCCTCAGGACTCTTCCTGGTTTCTGATTCTACTGTGGTTGAACTGATACCCAAGTGGCAAGACAAAGTCTTCTTTACTCTCCCCTCTCGTCTCCTCAAGCAGACAGAAGGAGTCTCTCCCTGAGCTGCACTGCCTGTGGCTGGGGAAGGGATGGTGCAAGCCTCCTTTGGCCACCCCAGCTAGTGTCTCATTAGGTCATGTACACCCCAAGTCCACTGACTCTGAGTCCAGCACAACACCAGGACTTGCCAAGAAATTGCAGTTCTTGTGGCCTAAATTGCCATTCAAGTTTGTTTAGGATCCCAGGGTGCTTTAGCCCATGGTTGCAGAATTTGCTGGAATTTAGGTTCTCATCACCAAGATGGACAATTTGCCGCTGGCTAGGGTTGGTCTAAATGCTCCCTCTTTGGGTGCTGGCTGAGTTTTACCTTGTGTTGCTTTCTGCTGTGACAGGACAGCACTGAGTTCCAATGCAAAGTCCCATAATCAGTGTGCTCTCACTCCCCACTGCGCTCTCAGTCACTCAACATTCTCTCACTCCCCTATTCTCTCTTCATTCCACGAGGCCACTGCTAGGGGATGGAGAAGGATGGTATAGCTAACTCAAGACTGTCTTTCCTACCCTCTTCAGTGCCTCTTTTCTTAATATTATGTTAAAACCAGGGACTGTGGTCACTCACCTGATTTTTGGTTGTTATGAACATGCTTTTTTTCTGTGGATGGATGTTCCATTTGGTGTTTCTGTGGGAGGGACAATCACTGGAGGCTTCTATTCAGCCATCTTGTTCCGCCTTCTCCTCTCTATTTATTTATATTGATTTGTGAACATCTTCAAAACCCTGTATCCTTGAGAATCTTCAGTCCTTCAGTGTCATTTGAATGGTTTGGCCAGATCTCACTGGTTTATTCCTTTAAATGAATAAAATATCATACCTTTTCCACGAGGCTACAGAACCAATAAAGCAAGGAGGGGTAAAACTGGAAAGAATTTACGTGGAAACCTCTGAGGAAAAATGTGGTTTCCTTGGCGGAAGAAAAGTTGGCGTTTCATTAAATTGTATTCGACAATAAACTTATTGGGTGTTAGACTACCTCTCCCCAAAGTCCTATAAAACACCCAGGAGAGTATAATTTACCTGTCAGGAAGTCTTCAAGTATTTGTTGATTATTGCAGCCTGAATCTTCCCTTAGCTGATGAAGGTGGGGTGAAGACACTTTAAGAATTTGCTTTAAATCTGTTCTAGTATTTTTCCTCACCTGCCATATGGCATATCCACATCACCTTCTTTTTTGCATCTCTCTGGGAGTTCCAAGGTGGGGTTGAATGTCTTGAATATTATTTGAGCTGTTTCCCAATCGTCTTTCCCCTCTCAGTCCTCTGGCTGTTGTTTCTGTTGTCTAGAGTGTGCTGTTGTTCTGCTCAACCATATGGATGCCCTCTGGATTGGACTGAGAGGGCTCAGTAATGTTATTCCTCTCTTCCACACAAGGTCTGAACCTGTTGAGAAATAAGACAAGGACTAACATGGAAAGAGGCCAAGATAACATCTTCATTACTGACAAAACTAAGTTGAAGGACCTAGCTTTTACCTGTGGGCCTAGTGTACCTTCTACTGTTTGAATCAGACCGACTTGGCCACTCAGTCCCGTGAAGGACTGAAGGCCCTCTGCAGATTTCCCCGTGGAGGATCCGTTTCCTAGGCCATTTGTCATGGAGAGGTAGAATACAGTGTGTGACTCTTGGGGAGCTTACTCTCAGAAGGAATAAGGAAGAAACTGAACTGACTATACCCAGTTTATTCTGCCCAAATTTACAGATCAGTTAAGTTTTTCCAGCTCTTCTGGATGGGAGTGAATAAAGGAGAAAGGGAGGCCAAGAGTGCCACTCTTATCGAGCTCAGCCCACAAAATTTGGAACATCAAGAGTGGTGGAGAAGTATTTACCCCCCAATACCACACAGTGTTCTTCTGAAAGGCCCCAACATGGTATTGCTCATCCATCCTTGGCCTCTAATGCCACTGGGGTTTCCTGACTGTAGATCTCTGATATTTACCTCTCTCTCTGACCAATTCATCTCTCTCTCCTTCACCTTTTCATAAAGCAGAGGGCCACAGTAAAATTAAAGTAGGAGGATGGCTAGAGTTATAATTCTAGATGGAATATTTTGTTGTTGTTTGGTTTTTGTTTTGTTTTGTTTTGTAATCAGTTTATTGAATGGTCTAAACTCAGTAGAGTTCAAACATAAAAAAAATTATTTCTTCCAATAACTGCTCCTAAAAAAGTTCTGGTGAGCTCACCTTCCCTTCCCTAAATGATATTTTAGGTAAAACTTTATGGTTATTTTCAGGTATAAAAATATTCAGTATAATACAATTGATCCAGTTTAAAACTTCAAACTCATATCCAACTTAATTCTCTTCCTCCTAACTAAAGGAATGTGCTTTTCTCTTTCATTTTTCCTCCTTCCTCTCTTGGTTTTCCTTTTCTTCTCCACTATTTTTGGGCCTCAAAAACAGGTGGGGAAGAGGGAATAAAATTCTTCTACTTAAGTGGGTCTCTTTGGTCCTTCATTCGTTGGAGGTCAATGGCTATTTATGGCAGCAGTCTAAATGCTGAGCTTCTCATGGACTCAGAGTGAGTTGTTAATGGGATCCTGTAAGATTCTTTTTTTTTTTTTTTGAGATGGAGTCTCACTCTGTCACCCAGGCTGGAGTGCAGTGGCATGATCTTGGCTCACTGCAGCCTCCGGCTCCTGGATTCAAGCAATTCTCCTGCCTCAGCCTCCTGAGTAGCTGTAATTACAGGTGCCCACCATCACACCCAGCTGATTTTTGTATATTTAGTAAAGATAGGATTTCACCATGTTGGTCAGGCTAGTCTTGAACCCCTGACCTCAAGTGATCTGCCCGCCTTGGCCTCCCAAAGTGCTGGGATTACAGACATGAGCCACTGTGCCTGATGATCCTCTAAGATTCTTACACAGCACAGGACCTGCTATGAAAGATGCACTCTGGCATCATTTCTTTTAATACTGCACCCCACACTGAGATCCCATTCTCAATAAGATTCATACAGTCACCTTAGCCAAACACAGCAGAAGTTTACTTAATTCTCACTTAACAATGTTGAGTTAAGTGAACTCTTCACCCTGAGGTCTGCTGTGCTCCACAGGATCATTCAAGAATCCAGGATTCCTCATTTATATCTGCATTTGAGCCTGTGGAAAGGGGAAAGAGGAAGTCAGAGTTAGCAGCTTTGTCTTTAAAGCAGTGATTTGTAAGTTTCCATAGGTCACTTCCACTAACATCCTGTTGGCTTGAACTTAGTCACATGACCATACCTAGCTGCAAGAGAGGCTAGGAAAATGTAATCTTTTGTGGGCTGGCTATATAATTCTCTGAAACCCTGGAGGTCTTTTTAATTGCTAAAATGCAAAAAAGGAGAATGGATATCCAGGCAGAATTGAGTAGTCTCTGCCTCTGTTATATTTGAGATCATCTTCTCACTGTACTCCAAACCACTCTGCCTTCAGGCCCTGTTGCTAAGTGTGGACCACAGTGAAAGACTTCCACCCCATTTCCTTTAGGCCACCAGTGACCCTCTCTGTGATGTCTTCCTGCTTCCATTTTACCATCCACCAAACATGTCTGTAGATATCTGAACCCCCAACTGGAAACAAGTTTCCATGTTCTTTCTTATTGTAACACATGCCATTCAAATCACTGTGGTAAATGATGCATGTGTAACCTTAGGATGCCTGGGGAATACATCGTAAGGACACCACACCTAATCCACGTAGAGAGGGAAGAGTTGGGAAAGGCTGCCTGTATGACAGTGATGCCTGATAAGAGTTCTGAAAAAGTAGGGGTAGTTCATGGACAGGTGTCATAAGCAACAAGAAATAGAAGAGAAGAGAGACATGATGCATTTGCAGGACAGCAAATACTGCTTGAGAGTCAAGTGTGGGTAGAAGTGTGGGATATTTTTAGAATATGAGGCTTCAGGGGTAAACAAGAAGCAAATGATGTAGGCCTTTGTATACTTTGACTTTATCTTGAGGCCAAACGGGATTTAATGGAGAACTTTAAGCAGGGAAGTGTGACCCAAACCAATCTGCATTTGCAAAAGGAATTTCTGACAGCTGGTGAAGGGTGCACTGAAGCAAACAAGACCAGGCCTTCGTAGGACAGTTGGGAGGCAATTGGAGAAACCTAAGGGAAAAAAATTAAGGTCCAGAAGTAAAATAATGATAGAACTGCCAACAAAGCTCACACGTTCTTTCCATGATAATAACAGTTTTATTCTCTGTTTGTACCCTGTCTCATTCCAAAAAGGATAGGGGTTGAATTTCACAAATTCAGCAAGTATTGTAGTGAATATGAATCTCAGCCCAAAAATTCAGATGTGCGAGAAATATTATTTCTTTCATTTTCTGTAAATCAAACTTAATTTCTAATCTGAGCCCACTCCTGCTGGGTAGGTGCGAAATTCAGCCTCAGCCATTTTGGGGGTTCCCTACTTCACATTAGTACAAAAGCTCCAGAGTCCTACATAACTCTAAGGCATTGAGGTGGTCCCCTTGATTCTTAGTGCCCTGGTAATGAGGAGATAGTCACTGTGCCAGTTCCCATAGCTCCAGTGACTCTGCTGATACCAAGTCATGCCTGCTGCTCAGAGTCCTAGGCCAGCATATGGAATGCCCATGTTTCTTACCTGGGGTCTTTCTACTTTTCTAGAGTTCTGCCTCCCTTTGCTCTCTGTAAACCTGCAGATCCAAAGAGACTCTGGGAATCTCTTGTCAATGTGGGAGAATTTCCCCTTTCCACCTTTCCCTTAGAACCCTTTTTTGTCCACTGAGGACACTTAGCTCAATCTCCTTAAAGGCTTTAAACATTTCTAAATAAATTCAGAAGGAGAAGTCAACCATAATTTTACCAGCTCTGAAGCAAGAAAGCACAGAATCTGCAAGCTGCATTCATAGAAAAAGGTGAAGAAAATTCAAAAATTAACATGTCAAAAATGGTCCTGTTTCAATACCATGATATTTTTCAAATATAAAGAATTTATGGTGAAAGAAAAATAAAATTAAAAATGAATGAGAAAATTAATGCTTTGAAATGCTTTTCAAGATGAAGTACATGACTTCAGCTCTCAGCTTTCTAGTGACCAAATCAATAACCCAACAACTGTTCATGGGTTACAAGCCACCCAATCCACAGTATTCTGTTATACAGCCTGAATTCATGAAGGCAACAACTGACAAAAATAAATCTGCTAAAGAAAGCACACCAGTTTTTCAGGACCAAGGTGGTTTTACCTGACCCTGGGATCAGTGGAAGATTTTTTCACTGGACCCTTCTAAAGAGAACACTTTATAATGCAGGCACCCCCACGTTCAACATCATCCTTACAATAATGACTTCTGTCACATTGTTTTTTATAACAATATAGGCACCAGAGGCTAAAAAAAAAACAACAACAAACAATTCAAAAAGTGGGCACTGGCCTAGTCAAGGATACAGATAAACAGATAATTGCCTCATGCTATTAAAGTATCATCATGGAGGTGTTGTACAAAGTGCAAAAGGAGCCCAGATGAGGCAGAGCAATGATACTGGAAGCAGGTGTCCAAGGAAGCATTCATGTTGCTAGAAGAAGAAAGGATGGAGGGAGCCCAGCACCCAAAGATCATGGCGGCTAGAATAAGGATGGAAAATGCTCAGGTCATAATGAGCAGAAAAACACAATCCCATATTCAAAAGAAACTTACACAAAATACTAAAAGGGAATCCATGACTATTATTAGTTGTTGCTGCTGTTGTTGTCTTTGGGCTGTCATAACAGCATACCATAGATTGGGTGGCTTACTGGCCAGGTGCATTGGCTCATACCTGTAATCCCAACACTCCGGGAAGCAGTCGGCAGATCACCTGAGGTCAGGAGTTCAAGACCAGCCTGGCCAACAGGGTGAAATCCTGTCTCTACAAAAATACAAAAATTAGACAGGCATGGTGGTGGGTGCCTGTAATCTCAGCTACTCAGAAGGCTGTGGTGGGAGAATCACTGGAACCCAGAAGACAGAGGTTGCAATGAGCCGAGATAACACCATTGCACTCCAGCCTGGGTGACAGAGCAAGACTCTGTCTCAAAAAGAAAAAAAAAAACTTAGGTGGCTTATAAACAATAAAACAATAAAAATTTATATCTCACAGTTTTGAGGTGGGGAAGTTCGAGATTAACATGCCAACAGAGTCTCTGTCAGATGAGGGACCACTGCCTGGTTCATAGACATCATCTTCTCATTGTAACCTCACATGGTGGAAGGGACAAGGGAACTCCGGTGCCTCTTTTATAAGGATGCTAATCCTATTCATGAGGGCTCCATCTTCAGGACCTAATCCCCTCCCTAAAGCTCTACCAACAAATACTGTCACATTGGGGATTAAGTTTCAAGATGTAAATTTTGGAGGGGGCCACAAACATTCAGTCTATAAAAGTTGTTATTTCTAGGAGATCATATTCCGGAATTCATGATCCTAAAATCATACTCTGATTTTTATATTTTGCCTTTAGATTTTCTACATTTTCAATTTTTTATGAGGAAAATGTTATGAATATTTAGCAACTAGTTTTGATTATAACAGAAGATCCACATAAAAGTAGCTTCTAGTTCTTGTCACGCATGAAATATTCCAGAATGAAATAACAGGAGGTCTGGGATTTGCTTCAAAATCATGTGGGGCAGAGGAAAAGTGAACAGGGGCACAAATGAGCCAAAACTGTCCATGAGTTGCTAATTGTTTCAGCTGGCTGATTGATGGGTACACGGGGATTTGTTGCACTATTCTCTAGTATACTAGAGTTTAAATTTCATAATAAAAAGCTGAGAAAACAAATAGATAAGGAGGGTGATCCCAGCCATTAAACTCTCTCTGCTTCAGTTTGCTCAATTGTAAAATGAGGATGATAATGATGCTCACCTCATGAGATAGTTGTGAGGATTACATAAGTTAACATATCTAAGATGCAATGACAGTGCCTAACACTTAATTAACATTATAGTTGTTATTATGACTGCCTAAACCAGTGGCACGATGATCTTTTCAAGCTCCCAGATCCTTCCATCTTTCTGCCCTGCCATCTCAAAGTGTGCCATCAGCCGTCAATGGTTATGTGATATTGAAGCTGCTCCAGGTATTACCATAGCCCTGTCCAGAGGCAGAAAAGAGGTCAGTCTTGCCTTTTGTGTATGTGTTCCCGTTTAAGACTCAGGACATTTTCCAAGAAGCCACCTAGCAGGTTTCCCTTTGCTTCTCATTGGCCAGGATTATGTCACATACCCATGCCTAAACCAATCACTAACAAAAGGGATACATCTACCAAGCTGGCTATTCACTAAGCAAAACCTGCATCCTAGGCTTTGTGGAGGCCCCTGAAGCATGACATACAAATGACTGGAGGAAGAAAAATCATGGGCAGTCAAACAATAGTGACACCTCCTGGCATGTTTGACAGCAGTGAGTAGGTTCCGTATGACTGGTGCATAAGATAATATAGGGAACAGGAGAGAGATGATAGCAGGACAGATGAATGGAGATCAGTGAAACACTAGGCAGAGGACACTACATTTTTTCCTATAGGCAGTGAGGAATCATGAAGATTGAGGCACAGGAGCTAAGGAGAACCTAATAAGGATATAAGAAAAATATCACTCATTTTATTTCAACCAAGAATTTTCCTGAAGATGATGTGTAATCTTATGCAAACTATATGTACATAATATGCAAATGTACTTATTGCTCCCTCAAATGTTTTGCACGCCTGGATGTAGTGTTTGAAAAACAAAAATCTTGGTACAATTGACTCAGCAATAATATCTCCAAGTTGGTTAGTCAACTAGCCTTGGATTAGATATTGATGTCATAACTTCGTTTCCTACTGGCTAAGAACTTGTTTTAGGTTTTGTACTAATTTCCTTTATGATTTGTCTTCAAGGAGCAGGTGAATATCCACAGCCCTCATAACAAAATGTCTACCCTCAGTGCTGACTGTCATTATCCTTATGTGAAAATGAATTCCACATGAGTCTTTTGAAGAAGCCAGAGTGTTTAAGATATTATTTAATTACACATGAGAAATGCATTATTTGATTCATTAAAGAAGACCATGATGCAAAGAGGCCAACCTCAACCTGTTGAAAATTTCTCAAATTAAGATGCTGAGAGTTTTATTATTGGCATAAACTTTGCTTACGGGGTAGGGGGATGCTGTACATGTGATGAAATGCAACTGGGTCAGGAAGGAGAAATTAGGAAGTATGTTTATCACACATGAGACTTTCTAGCACTTCTGAACAAGAAATCCTGATTTCAGTCAGATCTTAGCTGAAAAGGGAGCATTATGACTTTTGTTTCCATGAAAGTCAAGCAGGTCCTGCTCCTCCATTGGGGGAAGTAATATAAAATAAGTTCCCATGTACTTGATATATTTGTGGGTGAGGATGTTCTCCTTGATATGTAGACCCTTGCAGAAGTTATTATAGATATAAACTCAAACTTACTGAATGGATAAATAATACCAACCCTGATTTCAGCCAAATCCTAAGACTTATCAACTGAAAATCATTGTATATTTTACATGGATCATAAATTGTATTATTATTATTATTCATTCACTTATTCAACAAATTTTTATCTATACTTTTTTATAGTAGTTACTGTTCTAAGCACTGGGAACACAGCATTGAAAAAAACATGCAAAAGTCTTTGTTCCCTTGGAGTTTATATTTTAATGGGAAAAGATATAAAATAAACAAGATACATAAGTAATATATATAGTACATGTACTTTATGATAGATGCTAAAGAGATGAAGTAGGTAAAGGGAATAAGTGGATTGGAAAGTGGTCAAGAAGGCTTGCAATATTTGATAGCATGGTTGGGGAAGGCCTCCATTACATGGTGACCATGGTAACCGTTAATATTATAGTATTCTTCATCAATATTTCTGGTTCTTCTAAGCACATGAAAAGATTGTATTTCCTTGCTACATTGGAATTAGAGATGCCAAGTGACTTGCTTTGGCTGATAAATGTGAGTAGAAGTGATGTATGCTTCTTTGTCATGGAAGCTTTAAGAGGTGGTATATGATTCATCATATTCTTTCTGTCTACCACAGCTATGTTCCAATAGTGGCTGTTCTGTCTGCTTGGAACCTGGAATGAGAACAACATGGAGCAGAACCAAAATGGACGTGTATTCTGACTTGTTCTAAACTACTGAGTTTGGGGTTACTTATTACTGCAGCATAACCTTGCCTAACCTGTCTAAATGAACTATAGTGACAACTGATTGAAGACCTGAAGGAAGCGGGGGAGTAAAAAGTGTGAATATCTAGGAAGGAGCATTTCCAGTAGTGCAAAGGCCTCAGCATGGGAGTCTGTTTGGCATTTTAGAGTCCAATGAATGAAAAAAAAAAAACGTGGAAAAAGATGAGGTGATGAACTTCCAGATCATGTAGTACCATTCTAAGTACTTTTCTTCTCAGGGATGTGAAGTCATTCATAGAGGAGTTAACATGATTTGACTTAAATTTTTAAAAATACTCAAGGTGGTTGTTGGTTTGAGCATAAACTGAGATGGGGGCAAGACAGAAGCAGAGAGAACAGTAAGGAGGCTATTTCTAGAAATCCAAAGTAGAGAGGAGAGTTGCTTGGATCAGGCTAGTTGCAGTGGAGGTATTAAAAATGATTGGCTTCTGGATATATTTTTTATAAAAAGCCAAGGGGATTTGCTGATGTATCAGATATGAGTTATGTCTTAGTACATTCCTGCTGCTATAACAAAATATCCAAGACTGGGTAGTTTATAAATAATAGAAATTTATTTTTCACAGTTCTGGAGGCTGGAAAGTCCAAGATCAAGGCACAAACAGGTTCAATGTCTGACAAGGGCTGTTCTGAGCTTCCAAGATGATACCTTCTGCTGCATCCTTCAGATGAGACAAATACTGTATTCTCACATGGCAGAAGGGATAGAAGGGCAAAACATTCTAGCTAGTTCCCTCTAGCCCTTTTATAATACACTAATACCATCCATAAGATTAAAGCCTACTAAAGATCCCACCTCTTAATACTGTTGCATTGGGGATTAAGTTTCAACATGAATTTTGGAGGGACACAAACTTAACCCATAGCATGTTGGAAGAAGAAGACTAAAGTCAAGGTTGGTGCCGATTCTTATCTTACATAAATGGAAGGATAGAGCAGCTACTTACTGAAATGGAGAAGATTGAAGGAGGAGCACATTTATTAGGGCAAGCTCAGGCCTTAGTTTTAGACAGTGTTAAGTTAGAGTGACCACTAGACTTCTATGCAGAGATGTTGAACAGACAAGGAGACATAAATTTGGGAGTCATTGATGTAGAGGCAGTATTTGAAATTCTTAGACTCGATAGCACCAAAGAGAAAAGTGTAGACAGAAAGGTGTAGAGGCCTGAGGACTGAGTTTCTTAACTGAATCTTAAGAATCAGGGAGAAGAGGAGAAATAGCAAAGTAGGCTGAGAAGGAACTGCCAATGGAGTAGCAGAAAGACAACAACAACAGAAAAAAAAAGAAGAAGAGTGGTGGAAGGAAGAGTTTCAAAGTGTTAAATTCTGCATATAGGTGAAGTAAGATGAGGTCTGAGAATGGACAAAGACATTTCGAAAATGGAAGTCTTCTGTGACCTTGACAAATGGTATGCCGACAGCCTGGGTGGAATATGCTGAAGAGATAATGAGAGAAAAGAAATGGAGACAACTCATTCAAGGAGTTTTGTCATAAAAGCAAGTTTAAAATGAAGGTTTAGTCAGCAGGAAATAAAGTCAAAGGAGGATTTTAAAAGAGAATTAATAGTGATTTTGTTGGCTAATGGGAAAGATCTATTAGGAAAAATTTGATGATGAGAGAGAAGAGATTGTTGGAGCAGTGTCTTCAAATAGACAAGAGGGGGTGAGATCTAGCACAGAAATAGAAGAGTTTATCTTTGCCAGGGGTTCATCCTGGAGAAATGAGAATAGATGCAGGGAGGTGGTTGTGTATGGAGGGGGAGTATGTGGAAGCTATTCTCTGAATACTTCTATTTTCTCAGAAACGTTGGAAGAAAGTTCATCAGTTCAAAGTAGGAATGGCAATTTAAGGAGAAATGAGACAGTATAAAATAGCTTTTGAGAACAGTGGGGAAGTAAACAGATTACAAAAGTGTACTGATTGCCAGTCAGCATTAAAGTAAGTAAACCAGCCAGGTGCAGTGGCTCATGCCTGTAATCTCAGCACTTTGGGAGGCCAAGGCAGGCAGATCACATGAGGTCAGAAGTTTGAGACCAGCCTAGCCAACATGGTGAAACCCTGTCTCTACTGAAAACACAAAAATTAGCCAGGCGTGGTGGCCCATGCCTGTAATTCCAGCTACTTGGGAGGCTGAGGCATGAGAATTGCTTGAACCCAGAAGGCAGAGATTGCAGTGAGCCAAGATCATGCCACTGCACTCCAGCTTGGGCAACAGAGTGAGACTCTGTCTTAAAAAATATATGTATAATAATAGTAATAAAGTGAACCAGAATTTAATGGAAGACCAATGAGTATGGTAATGTGAGTCATATTTAGTTGTGTGGGTGCAAGCTGGGAGTAGGTAGAGAGATGGGATTACACAGGTAGGGGTTTTGCCACAATAGTATGATGAAGAAAGGGGCAATACAACTGAGGGTTTAGGCAAGGGTGCAATAATATCATACTTAACCATGGAATTCAAGCTGACCAAGGGGTAAGTAAGGAAATGAGTACGGCACATTACTGACAAAATGTGTTCAGATCAATGAATTGTGAAAACAGTGGGAGTGGCTATAGCTGATTAAGTGTGTACAAGATACTATCACTGAAGTAGGTGCCTTACATTAACTCATGCTAGTTCTCACAACAATCTTGCAAGGCTGGATTATAATTCCAACTTTATATATTGCTAATAGACTGACCTAATATGTTGTGATCACAAGGAAAGTCATGGCATTCTATCAGTTATCATTTCAATATCCAGTATTCTGTGAACATATTTGTGTCAGCCTGTTTTACATTGCTATAAAAAAATCTGAGACTGAGTGATTTATAAGGAAAAGAGGTTTATTTTGGCTCATTGTTCTGCAGATTGTACAAAAAATGTGACACTGGCATCTGCTTCCGGTAAGGACTCAGGAAGCTTTTGGTCATGGTGGAAGGAAAGCGGAACCAGCATGTCACATGCAAGCAAGGGAATAAGAGAGAGAGGAGGGAGGTCCCAGACTCTTTTAACAACCAGATCTCATATAAACTTATTACCATGGAGAGGGCACCAAGCCATTCATGACAGATTGGCCCCATGAACCAAACACTTCCCACCAGACCCTTACCACAAACATTGTGAATCACATTTTCATATGAGATTTGGAGAGGACAAATATTCAAACTATGTCATTCCATTCCTAGCCCCCTAAGTCTCATGTCTCTCTCATGTTGCAAAATACAATCATTCATTCCCAATCATCCCCAAAAGTCTTAACTAGCTCCAAGCATCAACTCAAAATTCCAAAGTCCAAAGTCTAATCTGGGAAAGTTCCTTCCAGCTGTGAGCCTATAAAATAAAAAACAAGTTATTTACTTCCTAGATACAATGGTGATACAGGACTTAGGTACACATCCCCATTCCAGAAGGGAGAAATTGGCCAAAATAAGGGGGTAACAGGCCTCAACAGAGACCGAGAAGAGCAGACATTAAGCCTTAAAGCTCCAAAATAATCTTCCTTGATTCCATGTCCCACATCCTGGGCACACCAGTGCAAGGGTTGGGCTCCCAAGGCCTTGGGCAGCCTCATCCCCATGGCTTTGTGGGGTGCAGCCCATGTGGCTGCTCTCACAGGTTAGAGTCAAATGCCTGCAGCTTTTCCAGGTTGAAAGTGCATGCTGTTGGTGGCTCTACCATTCTGGGATCTAGAGGGTGGTGATCCCATTCCCACAGCTCCACTAGGTAGTGCTCCAGTGAGGACTCTGTGAGGGCTCCAACCTCACATTTCCCCTTAGCACTGCCCTAGTAGATTCTCTCTACAGGGGCTCCACTCTTGTGGCTGGTTTCTGCTTGGGCAGTCAGGCTTTCCAATACCTCCTCTGAAATCTAAGTGGAAGTTGCCAAGCTTTTTTCACTCTTGCATTCTGCATGCCTGCAGGCTTAACAACACAAGGAAGCCACCAAGGGTTATGGCCTGTGTCCTAGGAAGCAGCAGCCCAAGCAGTATGTGGGGCCCTTTGAGCCAAGGCTAGAACCAGAGCTGCTGGGATTCGGAGAGCAGCATCCTGAGGTGGGACAGGACAGTGGCACACTGGGCTTGGCCCCTAAAACCATTGTTTCTTCTTAGGTCTCTGGGCCTGTGACTGTAGGCATGGCTTGGAATGTTTCTGAAATGCCTTTGAGACCTTTTCCCCATTGTCTTCCTGTCTTCTGAGCTCTTCAAACTCCTCCAACCTCTGTCTGTTACCCAGTTCCAAAACTGTTTCCACATTTTCAAATATCTTTATAGTAACACTCCACCCCTGGTACCAATTTTCTGTGTTAGTCCATTTTGCACTGCTATAAAGAAATATGTGAGACTGGTAATATGTAAAGAAAAAAGATATATTTTGGTTCATGGTTTTGTAGACTGTACGAGAAGCATGGTGCCAGCATCTGCTTCTGGTAAGGACTCAGGAAGCTTTTAGTCATGGCAGAAGGTAAGGGAAACCAGCATGTCACATAACAAGAGAGGGAGCAAGAGAGAGGGGAGGGAGGTCCTAGACTCTTTTTAACAACCAGAACTCATAACTATGTAAAGGGCACCAAGCCATTCATGAGGGATATGTCCCTATGACCCAAACACCTCCCATCTGGCCCCAGCTTCAACACTGTGGATCACATTTTAATATAAGATTTGGAGGGGACAAGTATCCAAACTATATCAATATTCAATATCAATAACAAGTATCATGTGACTCTAGAAAATCAAAAGAAGCTGGAGGTATACTTACAGATCTTAAGCACCAAGGAAATGCAAAGTCCAATCCCCCTAACCAGGACAGGAGTTACAGGCTTCTTAGAATATATACATAGAGATTAATGTAAATTGACTCCAGGGACAAGGGCTACCCAAACAGCCCTCTCTTGAAATTGATTTGCAGCCATAAATAAAGCTCACCACATCCAACCAAGCAGAGTGAAAAACAAGAATCCGGCCAGTATCCTGACTGAAACATACAAGCAAACTCAAAAAGCAAGCCCATGTATTACATGGGAAGATACAACAGGTTTCTAAGTTGAGGCACAAGAGGAGTGTTACACCGGGTATCTGTAGCTCCAGGTCTCTTAGTTGAAAAGAACCCCAGTGACTTTCAATGATTATTTGTAGAGATGAATTGTTTAATATTAATATTTCACACACTAAGGAATTTATGCAAGTTTTATATATTTCTGACATTTGCGTGAATTTGGCCAATAGGGTGACAGTCTTATAACTCCAACTTAAATTATGTACTCAAAATCCTTATTATGTTTGTGGTTTTAATTTGAAGTTTTACTAAATTTACATACTATATTAGAACATTTAAGAGAACTGCAGTTTTCTATATTTACAAGTTTAATTTATTAGACATAATATTTTAACACTAAGGTAAGTTTTAAGTTAGACAACTAAAACTCTTAAGAAGGAAATCAAATATATTAAATGTATAAGTGCACTTTAAAATATTTGAAGATGTTTAATTAACCAAGCTTGTAAATGAGACCAAACCTCACTCATAGGCTCCCTTAAAAATGATTGTTAAAATTTGCTAAACTTATAAATGGATCAATAAGATTTAAGCTACATTTAAAAGCTTAAGGATACACAGCCAGGCATGGTGGCTCACACCTGTAATCCTAGCAATTTGGGAGGCCGAGGCAGGAGGATTGCTTGAGTCCCAGAGTTTGAGACCAGCCTGGGTAATAAAGTGAGACCCCATCTCCATAATCTTTTTTAAAAAATTAGCCAGGCATGGTGGCACATGCCTGTGGTCCCAGCTACTCGGGAGCCTCGGGCAGGATATCACTTGAGACCAGGAAGTTAAAGCTGCAGTGAGCTGTGTTTACGCCACTGCACTTTAGCCTGGGCAACAGAGAGAGACCCTGTCTCAATAAAACAAAACAAAACAAGACAAAACAAACCACAGAAAAGAACAAAGCTTAAGGATAAACCCAAGTTTTAAATTTGTTACTTTAAAGAAAGGAAATTCATTTTAAAAAGCAAAGAAAGACACGGATTAATCTTTCTGTGTACTAAAATTACTTTCAGAATACCAAAAAAATTCTCAACATGTATGAAGAAACTGAGACAGACAGTTACTAAGTGGTAGAGCTGGAATTTGATTCCAAGTCTGCCAACTGTGAAAACCCATGCTTTCCTCATCATTCTTCATTGCCTTCCCCTGACAAATAATTAAACAACAGTAACATACAATTAGCATAAAACTTGAAAAGAAGAGTTTGTTCTCTCTCCTGTGTCCTGCTATGCCTTAGGGTTATAATTATATTATTACCCTACAGCACAGACTGCGCTGGAATAGGTGTTTAAGGATTGGGCTGAATTAGTATCACTTTAATTATTATATACCCTGGAAATGGCTTTTCCTACTAAATCCCTAACATTGGCATGTGTGTATATACTTTGCCAGTTTCTCACAAAAGTAGAGTATAAATAGAAGAAATCCAATAACCTACGGCTGATTATTTAAACTATAAGTATGTGTGTTTTATAGATAAACTGGAGATTGCTGTCCTCAAGGTTTTTCCTTAGATTGGTTCTGTGTGTCCCCAGGGAAGAGAGATTGCATGGAGAGGTGTCCCTCTTTATGCATTCTAATGAAAACCAAAATCCAAATCCCCAAACAGATAAGATCTGATTATTCTCATTAGCAGCCAGCACTACTGAAGCTCCAATCAGGGCACACAGCCCACTAAGCAGCTGCACTCTGAAGATCCACCTAATGCTTGCAGAGCTGTTTTAGCTTCTCTATCTACAGCTTCTTCGGTGGTGCCTGTCTCTCATTGTTTTTGCATTTTCTGTTAACAAGGAGGAAAGTCGGTAATGGCTGCGGGGGACACAGTTGGTGGTCTTCTCAGTTGCCATTAAAGCCCTTCCTCCTTGCTAACAGATTCCCAGTTTTGTTGAGACAAGCAGCCCAGGGAAGAGCTGTGATTATCCCATTCTTCTTTGCCAGTGATGTGTAGAGGTGGGCATGTGACCTACTTTGAGCCAATAAAACATAAGGATAAGACTGCAGGCTTGGATAAGAGGCTTCTGGAAAACATTTCTTCCCAGATGTAAGAGGGAGTGTTGTGAGAAGTCCCTCTGGCCATGACCTCCCTCCTGCGGGTATGCTGTCCTTTGAACAAGGCATGCTTGGAGTTCAGTAGCCACCTTGGAATCGTAAAAGATAGAATTTTCACTGACATCAGCACTTGCCTTGTTGATACCAAGCCTTACTGTTGTATTTTATTCAACTGGTTCTAAGCAGCAGTACCTGATGAAGGACCTTGAGTTTTGAGGAATTCCGGGAACCAGATCCTTATCAGATCTAACTGAAGACTCTGTGATGATTGATACGCAGTAAGATTGGTTTTAACAAATTGCAGGCAGGCTTATAGACTTGTTCTGCTCTATCTCAGTACTAGTTTGGTTTGTTGTTTAAATTTCCTGGTTTCTAGAACCGAAAGTACAGTGGCACAATCATAGCTCACTGTAGCCTCAAACTCCTAGGCTCAAAAAGTCCTCCTGCCTTGGCCTCCCAAATCTTGAGATTACAGGTGTGAGCCCCTGCGCCCAGCTCCAGAGCACTAGTTGTTAAGCCTTAGTTAACCTAACCACCATGAACCACTCCCTTCTTACCCAGCACTTAACAACCCTTCTCTTCCCCCTTAAGAAACTTCTCAGTGAATTTTTTCACAGATACTGTGTTCCTTTGATTATTAATTTAAGAGATTCACATTTTTTCTAAAAACAAAACAAAACAAAACCCTGGCATCTGTTTTATTTGCTCACGTGACTATAAGAGAACCACAGAGGTAATTTTCCAGCTCCCTCACTTCATGATGTTGCTGAACCAACCTCAAAACTATCCAGTACTAAGCTTCATGCTAAGAAAACCTTAAATATCCTTACATTTCATGCCAAGTATTGACCAACTACAGCCCATGAGTCAATCAAAAAGTTATATGGAGCACAGTCATGCCCATTGTTTACAGATGTCTATGGCTTCTTTCACACTACACTGGCAGAGTTGAATGGTGGCAGCAGGGATAATACAGTCTGCAAAATCTAAAACATTTACTATCTGGCCCTTCAAAGAAAGACTTTGCTAATCTGAGTTTTCAGTGGTGGTAGTTGGGTTTTCTGTTCCATAATGTTGCTAACATTATGCTAATGTAAACACGCCAAAATAATACAGCTACATTTTGGCTCTTCCTCCAATTCCTGGATTTTCCCAGTAAGCTCCCAGTAAGATTGTGAGTATTCTCCCACATACTGATTGATCCATAGTGGATCAAGGACTGAACCCAATACCTACTTAATCTAAAACTCTTGTACAACTGATATCTCTGCTATCCAGACATGCATAGCCAAGAGATATGGCTTGCCATGTGGCCAGCCATATCTGTCTCAACAGGAATATCACACATGTAGTCTGGAATAATCATATAACTATGGCCAAGCCATGATCTGTCTCAACAGGAATATCACACATGTAGTCTGGAATAATCATATAACTTTTCCCTTCCCCTTGGATAACTTCTATTCTTTTTTTATTCTTTACAACTTAGCTCAAATGCCATTTTCTTTCTTTTTTTTTTTTTTTTTGAGACGAAATCTTACTCTGTTGCCCAAACTGGAGTGCAGTGGCGCGATCTCGGCTCACTGCAATCTCGGCTCACTGCAACCTCCGCCTCCTAGGTTCAAGTGATTCTCCTACCTCAGCCTCCCGAGTAGCTGGGACTACAGGCACGTGCCAACAGGCCCAGCTAATTTTTGTATTTTTAGTAGAGACAGGGTTTCACTATGTTGGCCAGGCTGGCCTTGAACTCCTGACCTCATGATCTGTCCTCCCCGGCCTCCCAAAGTGCTGGGATTACAGGCGTGAGCCAACTGCACCCAGACTCAAATGCCATTTTCTAAGGAAAGCTTCTCTGACCCACCAAAATAGGTCATATTTTTGTTTTATAGTTTCATGGGACCCTAACCTTTTCCATCATAGCATGTGTCAAAAATTGTAGCTAAGGCATGAATTGTGTAATTAGTTTTTAATATCATCACCTTTCTTTGTAGAATGAAAGCTCCATAAGTGTAGGGACTGTGTCTTGTCTATGTTCTTTATCCCTAGTGCCTAGAAAATTAAGATATGTAATAAATGAATAATGAATAAGTGAATGGAACAAATAGTATCAATCTTACTTTGAATCGTGTGAAGTCCTAGGTCCTTTACCATATCCATCATGCAGAAATATAAATGAGATTCAGTTGTGTTAGACTGGTGAGTTTTATGTGAGTCTAGGAGTGTCCTGACAAGTGTGTCAAGATCTGGCACCTCAACCACCCAACAATGAGGAGCCAGCATGCTCCTCATTTTTCTAATATAATATTTCAATTGCCTACTCCATTCACCTGCTGATCTTTCATTCATGTATACCAACACTTGCTCACCCACAGAAAGGTAGCACTGCCACTCACTAGCTCAGAGACCTGGCAGGCTACTTAACCTCTGTTTTCTCATCTGTAAAATGAAGGCAATGGTGTGTAGATTAGCGACTTCTTCCACTGTGAAGAGGATATATAAGCTTCTGCCTAAACTCAGATATCATATCTGAAATAAGAAGGAAGAGGGGAAAACATCTTCAGATAGAAGAGGCAGTCCTGATAGCCCTATTCATGGAATCCACTGAATATTACCTGAAACCATTTTAAACGTAAAGAGACTGCACTACCTTTCACTGACAAGTCTGAACTTTTCCCCTCCATTGTAAGAAATGGGATCTTGAGATCAAAATGGATCTGAGAATAATGTCACTTTCAGTTATAATGACAAGTTCCATTGAGTCTAAATCAAAGTTTTGATCTCACTTCCAATTTAAAACTTCTGCTCTGCCCATTATCCCCCAGTATGCAACCCTCAACACAGGCCTGAGTCACGGTCAGGAATTTTCGGTGGGGAGTGGGGTGTGTGTTGCTGGGTTTGTTCTCCTCCCTCTATTGGCTCTCCAGATTGGAAGTGGAAGGGAGAGAAAGAGGAAGAGAGGAAACATTGCTTTTAAGCTGTGGCTGCTGTTTTAAGTCTCCTTTGGCTAACAATGCCTGTCTCCCATTGGAGGCTTCTATACTCTGGGTCTTCGGGATGTTTGGATGTGTGGATTACACTGAGGCACCCTGAGAACCTACACACTGAGCACTTCCCTGACATTGGCATTAGCAACACACACTCCAGCTCATAGCTGCCAGTCCTCCACCTCCAGCTGTTGCAGGTTCCCTATTGCCATTTTCTGCTGGAGTCACCTTCAAGGAGCTTAAAACCCAACGACTTTCTGAAATATCCTCTTGGCACTTGGAAAACTCATGCATCCCTTCCATGCTGAATGGTAGAGCCAGACTGTTCCTCTTTTGCTCTTATTCTTTACCCTGCTGCTGCAAGCTGTCCATCCAGCCTCCCACCCTTAAGCTGCTTAAGACAGGAAGTAGGCACAATTCTGTGTTCTCCTGTGCCCCACCTCCAGGGAAAGGACCATGTTTCAAGCCCCCAAGAACCTTCTTGCTCTCTTCTACCTGAAAAGCAGCACCTGCATGGGCCTGGGAGTGTCTATAACTCAGCCAGCATCTGGCTAAGAGTGAGAGGCCAGACTCTCTTTCTTGTAGGCAGCACCAGCTTCTTGGAATGGTTCTCTTAGAGCTACTGTCGTTAGGCTGTGAGGTGAGGAACTATAGGAAAAGGCAGGAGCAATGACACAACAGTCCCGATTTAACCAACAGCTCATTACTATGAAGTTTCTACTTTAGTAAATTGAGTTAGAGTTTTTTGTCTTTTTTCACATAGGCTGATGGACTGATGGGGCATCATAAGAATATCTGGTCCACCTTTTACTAGTTTCTGCAGGTATAGGCCTAGCATCTCCTCTTTAAAATGTGATTACCCTTACAGCAATTGTTTTTAACTTTATACCTGTAGCCTAGAGTCCAAGACAAGGAGAGGTAAATTTATTCAAAAAAAGATATACATACAGATGTATAAATAAATATATATATATACACACACACACACACACACACACACATCTATCTTACCAAACTTTGACCGTATCATTATTTTTATTATTATTATTATACTTTAAGTTCTAGGGTACATGTGCACAACATGCAGGTTTGTTACATAGGTATACACGTGCCATGTTGGTTTGCTGCACCCATTAACTCGTCATTTACATTAGGTATTTCTCCTAATGTTATCCGTCCCCCTGCCCCTACCCCACGACAGGCCCCTGTCTGTGATGTTCCCCACCTTGTGTCCAAGTGTTCTCATTGTTCAGTTCCCACCTATTAGTGAGAATATGCAGTGTTTGATTTTCTGTTCTTGTGATAGTTTGCTCAGAATGATGGTTTCCAGCTTCATCCATGTCCCTACAAAGGACATGAACTCATCCTTTTTATGGCTGCATAGTATTCCATGTTGTATATGTGCCACATTTTCTTAATCCAGTCTACCATTCATGGACATTTGGGTTGGTTCCAAGTCTTTGCTATTGTGAAAAGTACCACAATAAACATACCTGTGCATGTGTCTTTATAGTAGCATGATTTATAATCCTTTGGGCATATACCCTGTAAAGGGATCACTGGGTCAAATGGTATTTCTAGTTCTAGATCCTTGTGGAATCACCACACTGTCTTCCACCATGGTTGAACTAGTTTACACTCCCACCAACAGTGTAAAAGCATTTCTATTTCTCCACAGCTCTCCAGCATCTGTTGTTTCCTGACATTTTAATGATCGCCATTCTAACTGGTGTGAGATGGTATCTCAGTATGATTTTGATTTGCATTTCTTTGATGACCAGTGATGATGAGCATTTTTTCATGTGTCTGTTGGCTGCATAAATGCCTTCTTTTGAGAAGTGTCTGTTAATATCCTTTGCCCACTTTTTGATGGGGTTGCTTGTTTTTTTCTTGTAAATTTGTTTAAGTTCTTTGTAGATTCTGGATATTAGCCCTCTGTCAGATGGGTAGATTGCAAAAATTTTCTCCCATTCTGTATGTTGCCTGTTCACTCTGATGGTAGTTTCTTTTGCTGTGCAGAAGCTCTTTAGTTTAATTAGACCCCATTTGTCTATTTTGGTCTTTGTTGCCATTGCATTTGGTTTTTTAGTCATGAAGTCCTTGCCCGCGCCTATGTCCTGAATGCTATTGTCTAGGTTTTCTTCTAGGGTTTTTATGGTTTTAGATCTTACATTTAAATCTTTAATCCATCTTGAATTAACTTTTGTATAAGGTGTAAGGAAGGGATCCAGTTTCAGCTTTCTACATATGGCTAGCCAGTTTTCCCAGCACCATTTATTAAATAGGGAATCCTTTCCCTGTTTCTTGTTTTTATCAGGTTTGTCAAAGATGAGATGGTTGTAGATGTGTGGTGTTATTTCTGAGGCCTCTGCTCTGTTCCATTGGTCTGTATCTCTGTTTTGGTACCAGTACCATGCTGTTTTGGTTATTGTAGCCTTGTAGTATAGTTTGAAGTCAGGTAGCATGGTGCCTCGAACTTTGCTCTTTTGGCTTAGGATAGTCTTGGCAATGCGAGCTTTTTTTGGTTCCATATGAACTTTAAAGTAGTTTTTTCCAATTCTGTGAAGAAGGTCATTGGTAGCTTGATGGGGATGAATTGAATCTATAAATTACCTTGGGCAGTATGGCCATTTTCATGGTATTGATTCTTCCTGTCTACGAGCATGGAATATTCTTCCATTTGTTTGTGTCCTCTTTTATTTCGTTGAGCAGTGGTTTGTAGTTCTCTTTGAAGAGGTCCTTCACGTCTCTTGTAAGTTGGATTCCTAGGTATTTTATTCTCTTTTTAGCCATTGTGAATGGGAGTTCATTCATGCTTTGGCTCTCTGTTTGTCTGTTATTGGTGTATAGGAATGCTTGTGATTTTTGCACATTGATTTTGTATCCTGAGACTTTACTGAAGTTGCTTATCAGCTTGAGGAGATTTTGGGCTGAGACGATGGGGTTTTCTAAATATGCAATCATGTCATCTGCAAACAGGGACAATTTGATTTCCTCTTTTCCTAATTGAATACCCTTTATTTCTTTCTCTTGCCTCATTGCCCTGGCTAGAACTTCCAAAACTGTTGAATAGGAGTGGTTCTGCTGGTTTTCAAAGGGAATGCTTCCGGTTTTTGCCCATTCATATTGGCTGCAGGTTTGCCATAAACAGCTCTTATTATTTTGAGATACATTCCATCAATCCTTAGTTTATTGAGAGTTTTTAGCATGAAGGGCTATTGAATTTGGTCAAAGGCCTTTTCAGCATCTATTGAGATAATCATGTGTTTTTTGTCATTGGTTCTGTTTATGTTTATTGATTTGCATATGTTGAACCAGTCTTGCATCCCAGGGATGATGCTGATGTGATTGTGGTATATAAGCTTTTTGATAGATGCTGGATTCGGTTTGCCAGTGTTTTATTGAGGATTTTCGCATCGATGTTCATCAGGGATATTGGTCTAAAATTCTCTTTTTTGTGTGTGTATCTGCCAGGCTTTGGTATCAGGATGATGCTGGCCTCATAGAATGAATTAGGGAGGTTTCCCTCTTTTTCTATTAATTGGAATAGTTTCAGAAGGAATGGTAGCAGCTCTTCTTTGTATCTCTGGTAGAATTCAGCTGTGAATCCGTCTGGTCTTGAACTTTTTTTTATTGGTAGGCTATTAATTATTGCCTCAATTTCAGAGCCTGTTATCAGTCTATTCAGAGATTCATCTTCTTCCTGGTTTAGTCTTGGGAGGGTCTATGTGTCCAGAAATGTATCCATTTCTTCTAGATTTTCTAGTTTATTTGCATAGAGGTGTTTATAGTATTCTCTGATGGTAGTTTGTATTTCTGTGGGATCGGTGGTGATATCCCCTTTATCATTTTTTATTGCATCTATTTGATTCTTCTCTCTTTTCTTCTTTATTAGTCTTGCTAGCGGTCTGTCAATTTTGTTGATCTTTTCAAAAACCAGCTCCTGGATTCACTGATTTTTTTGAAGGGATTTTTATGTCTCTATCTCCTTCAGTTCTGCTCTGATCTTAGTTATTTCTTGCCTTCTGCTAGCTTTTGGATTTGTTTGCTCTTACTTCTCTAGTTCTTTTAATTGTGATATTAGGAAAGATTTTAGATCTTTCCTGCTTTCTCCTGTGAGCATTTAGTGCTATAAATTTCCCTCTACACACTGCTTTAAATGTGTCCCAGAGATTCTGGTACATTGTGTCTTTGTTCTCATTGATTTCAAAGAACATATTTATTTCTGCCTTCATTTTGTTATTTACCCAGTAGTCATTCAGGAGCAGGTTGTTCAGTTTCCATGTAGTTGTGCAGTTTTGAGTGAGTTTCTTAATCCTGAGTTCTAATTTGATTGCACTGTGGTCTGAGAGACAGTTTGTTGTGATTTCTGTTCTTTTACATTTGCTGAGGGTTGCTTTACTTCCAACTATGTGGTCAACTTTGGAATAAGTGTGATGTGGTGCTGAGAAGAATGTATATTCTGTTGACTTGGGGTGGAGAGTTCTGCAGATGTCTATTAGGTCTGCTTGGTGCAGAGCTGAGTTCAAGTCCTAGATATCCTTGTTAACCTTCTGTCTCATTGATCTGTCTAATACTGACAGTGGGGTGTTAAAGTCTCCCATTATTATTGTGTGGGAGTCTAAGTCTCTTTATAGGTCTCTAAGGACTTGCTTTATGAATCTGGGTGCTCCTTTGTTGGGTGCACATATATTTAGGAGAGTTAGCTCTTCTTGATGAATTAATCCCTTTAGCATTATGTAATGGCCTTTTTTTTTTTTTTAATTTTTTTTATTTTTTTTTGTTTTAAATTCTGTTTTTTTGGGACTAGGATTTCCACCCCTTTTTTTTTTTTTTTTTTTGCTTTCCATTGGCTTGGTAGCTCTTCCTCCATCCCTTTATTTTGAGCCTATGTGTGTCTCTGCACATGAGATGGATCTCCTGAATATAGCACACTGATGGGTCTTAACTCTTTATCCAATTTGCCAGTCTGTGTCTTCTAATTGGGGCATTTAGCCCATTTACATTTAAGGTTAATATTGTTATGTGTGAATTTGATACTGTCATTATGATGTTAGTTGGTTATTTTGCCCGTTAGTTGATGCAGTTTCTTCCTAGCATTGATGGTCTTTACAATTTGGTATGTTTTTGCAGTGGCTGGTACTGATTGTTCCTTTCCAGGTTTAGTGCTTCCTTCAGGAGCTCCTGTAAGGCAGGCCTGGCAGTGACAAAATCTCTCAGCATTTGCTTGTCTGTAAAGGATTTTATTTCTCCTTCACTTACGAACCTTAGTTTGGCTGGATATGAAATTCTGGGTTGAAAATTCTGTTCTTTAAGAATGTTGAATATTGGCCCTCACTCTCTTCTGGCTTGTAGAGTTTCTGCTGAGAGATCCGCTGTTAGTCTGATGGGCTTCCCTTTGTAGGTAACCCAACCTTTCTCTCTGGCTGCCCTTAACACTTTTTCCTTCATTTCAGCCATGGCGAATCTGACAGTTATGTGTCCTGGGGTTGCTCTTCTCAAGGAGTATCTTTGTGGTGTTCTCTGTATTTCCTGAATTTGAATGTTGGCCTGCCTTGCTAGGTTGGGGAAGTTCTCCTGAATAATATCCTGAAGAGTGTTTTCCAACTTGGTTCCATTCCCCCCGTCACTTTCAGGTACACCAATCAAACATAGATTTGGTCTTTTCACATAGTCCCATATTTCTTGGAGGCTTTGTTTGTTTCTTTTTACTCTTTTTTCTCTAAATTTCTCTTCTTGCTTCATTTCATTTATTTGATCTTCAATCACTGATACCCTTTCTTCCACTTAATCGCACTGGCTATTGATACTTGTGCGTGCATCATGTAGTTCTTGTGCCATGGTTTTCAGCTACATCAGGTCATTTAAGTCTTCTCTCACTCTTTATTCTAGTTAGCCATTAGTCTAATCTTTTTTCAAGGTTTTTAGCTTCCTTGAGATGGGTTCGAACATCCTCCTTTAGCTCAGAGAAGTTTGTTATTACTGACCTTCTGAAGCCTACTTCTGTTAGCTTGTCAAAGACATTTCTATCCAGCTTTGTTCCGTTGCTGGCAAGGAGCTGCGATCCTTTGGAGGAGAAGAGGAGCTCTGTTTTTTAGAATTTTCAGCTTTTCTGCTCTGTTTTCTCCCCATCTTTGTGGTTTTATCTACCTTTGGTCTTTGATGTTGGTGACCTACAGATGGGGTTTTGGTGTGGATGTCCTTTTTGTTGATGTTGATGCTATTCCTTTCTGTTTGTTAGTTTTCCTTCTAAGAGTCAAGTCCCTCAGCTGCACGTCTGTTGGAGTTTGCTGGAGGTCCACTTCAGACTCTGTTTGCCTGGGTATCATCAGTGGAGGCTGCAGAAGAGCAAATATTGCAGAACAGCAAATATTGCTCCCTGATCCTTCCTCTGGAAACTCCATCCCAGAGGGGCACCCACCTGTATGACGTGTCAGTTGACCCCTACTTGGAGTTCGAGCTTCCCTGGCCACTTTGTTTACCTACTCAAGCCTCAGTAATGGCAGACATCCCTCCCCCTGCCAGGCTGCTGCCTCACAGGTTGATCTCAGACTGCTGCACTATCAGTGAGCAAGACTCCATGGGCATGGGACCCACTGAGCCAGGTGTGGGATATAATCTCCTAGTGTGCCATTTGCTAAGACCATTGGAAAAGCACAGTATTTGGGTGGGAGTGTCCCGATTTTCCAGGTATTGTCTGTCACAGCTTCCCTTGGCTAGGAAAGGGAAATCTCCTGACCCCTTGCACTTCCCAGGTGAGGCAATGCCCTGCCCTGCTTCAACTTGCCCTCTGTGGGCTGCACCCACTGTCCAATTAGTCCCAGTGAGGTGAACCAGGTACTTCAGTTGGAAATGCAGAAATCACTGTCTTCTGCGTCAATCACACTGGGAGCTGCAGACTGGAGCTGTTACTATTCAGCCATCTTCAACCATATTATTTTATAAGTTACTTCTTAAACTTAAGAATGTGTTATAATATTTCCTGTGCTGCAAATTGGGCTTTGAAATGTTATTTTTTAAAGTGGTGTGAGGAAAACCGAAAGTCCTCACAGCATCAATAATATTTCAGCTGAGTCTAAAAGGGTGAGTCACAGTTTTCCAGGGAAGGAAAAAGGAAGCCCTCATATTGAAAGATACCTAAGCAAGAAAGAACATTAAATACACAAAGAACTTGGGAGGGTGTCACGGAGACCTGATATATACAACTGCATGAAAGGCAAGGCCAAGTACTTATTATTATTATTGATTTTTATTTTCAAAGAAGGAAACAGAGGCTTAGAGAAATTATAGGATTTACCAAAGAGCAGCAATCCAGTTGGTGGCCAAGTCAGAATTCCAAGTCAAGATTTCCAGCACCTAAAAGGGAACTGAATGTAAGAAGGAAACAAAGATCAATGAAAGGAAATCAAGGAAACCCAAGTCCTGATGAGGGAGAAGAAGGGGTGCCCTAAACCTGAGTGAGTGGGAAGAAAAGAAACACCCTCCACTCCATTCGTAATTCAGTCCCTTTTGTTCTCAGAGAAGCCTGGGAAGTTGACCGCCAGTCTCTCTCATCTGATGAGTGAAGTGTAATAAATGTGAGCTTTGCATTTTTGTACAAATGTGAAATACTTTCTAAAATTAGCCCTGTCCAACTGTTAAAATCCCCAAGTTCCCAAACTCTCTCAACAGGAAACAAGCTGTGGACATCCAGATGTTTCTCCTCACAGTGTGTTGTCTGGGTAGTGTTTACATTTATCTCTTTCTTGCCAAATCATTACTTTGTAAAATGCTTTATTATGGTGATTGATCATTTGCACAACAGTGCTAAGAAAGAGGACTGAGGGAAGTGTGGGTACAGGGTGACACATGACTCCATAGCCAATGATCCAACTCAGAAAACCATTTCTGAGAGCCATGCTTCCAGCAGGTGCCCAGAGTTAAAGACACCAAGTGTGTGACTCAGTTGAGACTGTCCCTTTTCTGTATGAAGAGAATTAGCCCAAGGAGCAACCTGGATGAATCCACTCTTTGGCGGTTAAGAAGGAAATGAATCTATCCGCAAATCATGGAATCTACCAAAAGCTAAGCTATGTATAACAAAAGAGCATCTTCCTGCAGGAAGAGAGCTAACAGAAACCTGGGGTGGTGAGTAATAAATAGGCTATCACCTGGGTATCTTTAGTTATCCCTTACCTTGTGCTAGGCATTTTGCATCTATTGCCTTGTTTAATCCTTGCAACGGTCCTAGGAAGGAGGTACTGTTTTCATGCACTCTTTAGAGATGATGAAACGGAAACCCAAGAGAGGTTAAGCAACCTAAAAAGTTACACACCTAGTAAGTGACTGAGCTGAGCATCCAACCTAGGTATATCTAAGTCCAAAGAGATGGGGTTTTGCCTCAGTTTGCAATGATGCAAGGGCTGTCCTTTTCTCTGACTCTCACTAACTATTTAATGAGAGTCACCTTCTCCACTCTTACCTAAGGCAGCTATTTTGCTTAGAAGACGGGTTACTTTTGATTGCTTTTCTTGTCTTCCTTTTTGGCTACCATTGTTTCATTATTTCTGTGAATCCCAAAGAAAGATATAAGAGACCAACAGAACATACCTGCCAGGTCATAGTGATTAGCAATGGAAAAAAAGAAAAAAAAAGAAGAAGAATTTAAAACTCCACAAAAAAACACCAGCTATAGAGTTGGATCCTGGAAGCCTTTCTCCTGCCAGATAACAGTGACCAAAGAGATAGCTTGTCAGACTTTCAACTGATACCACACTTGATTAATTGACCTTTCACCTCTTTAATTAATTGGTCTTTCTTCCTTTTTAATTATGATTTTAGCCTAAACTCCATGCTGTTCATCCTACTGTTAAAGGGAAAGAAGGAAGAAAAAATGAAGATAAATATAACCAATTTTATTTTATTTGGATCTGCTATGTCTCATTAGCAATTTTATAGTTTTGGTGTAGAGTGATACTTAGTACAGAAAAAGCATTTTCTCTTTCTTTAAAAACAAAACAAAACACAACCGAATGTTTAATTAGTTTGTCCCCTTTGGCCTAGCTAGAGAAATGCCTATATTTGACATGTACATTACAGTATGTAATCATGGGCATAAACAAAAGTCAAACATCTGCTCACCAGACCTGCCCCTAAGTCTTCTTCTTAAGCACCAAGGGAAGCATCTCAAGTTGACTTTGCAGGAATGCTGGATTCTCTGTAGTGCTTTTGCCTCTCACCTTTCTCGGGAGTTTATAGGGGGCTTTGAAGTTCCTCTGAACAAACAGGGTCTCTGTTTCACTTATTGCTGAGCCAACCCTGGGGCCTTGGTTCCATCAGCTCCTTATTAAGTGTTTAGTAATTTCAGTTTCCACCTTTTGGTCTTGCTTGCTTTGCAAACATCTGGAGAGAATTAGCTCCCAGGCCTCTGTACCGTACCCATTTTGTGGTTCTAGGGAGACTTGTGTGCTAGGGGATGTTGTTGCCCTTAACGAGCTTTCTTTATGGCGTTTAACTGTAAAAGGTACCCTCGTTAATATTAATAGACAAAGAGAAAGCAAGGCCACTCCACTCATATTTAGCAAGGGCTTGACTGTGAGTGAGAACTTCATGCCGAAGTGGGAATAATGAATACCATGAACACGAGATTGAAGTATAAGATAAAGTAAAACATCATCATCATAAAAAGTCTGGACACTTGAAATGAGTCTAAGTCTATACCTACGCTATTCAATATAATAACTACTAACCTCATGTGGCTTTTGAGCATTTGAAATGTGGCTAATTCATATTAAGATTTACTGTAAGTATAAAACATACATACACTAGGTTTTAAAGACAGCATAAAATGTAAAATATCTCATTAATGACTTTTATATTGATTGTATGTTGATAATACTTTGGAGATAGTAGGTTAAATGAAATATGTTAAGATAAATTTTACCCATTTTTTTTACTTTTCACTTTTCAATGTGGCTGTTAGAAAATGTAAAAGTACATACATGGCCCACATTTGTGGTTTGCATCATGTTTTCATTGGACAGCGGTATACTAGAAGACAAGAAAAGTTATTTCACAAGATATGATTGGGACTTGCAAGATTCTGTGCCTCGGAATCCATGTGACATTAAAGTAAACAGCAGAAATATCAAAAAGGTTATTAAGAAAATGTCATCCTGACATCAGAGGAAGAAAAAAAACACAAAATTTAAAAACATATACAAAAATAAAAAGAAAAGAAAATGTTATTCTGAATCTCAACAAACAAGAAAAGATAGCTATCAGAAATCATGGATCAGGTTTTTCTCCAGGGAAAAATTCTAAAATCAATCACTAAATATATTTATGAACAAATTAGGAAATAAGTAGATGATTACCACAAACCAACTGAGTTCTCTAAAAACAAGGCATACCACATTAAATTCATTACCATTTTTGATTAAGTGACTAGACTGAAAATCTAAGGAATTATAGAAACATACCTGATTTCAGCAAACTATTGGACAAACCTTCTTATGGTATCTTTGTGGCCAAATTCCAGAAACTTCTATCATGTAATAGTAAGTTGGCAAAATCCCAACTGGTTGAATATTTGTAAATATTATAGATAACCTTGAAAATCTACTTATAGGATGGTCTATAGGAGAGATCACAGAACTAAAAATTAACTAAATAAATATGATCAATATCAAAATCGGTACTCAAAAAAATGCATCAGTAATGAGAATATGGCATATAACCACCATCAAAGTAAAGTGTTGAGTTCCTAAAATGAATTGTGTAGGTACAGCATTAAGTTGGCCCACTTTGAAAATAATGTGCATAAAAAGAATTACTTTTTTCCAAAGTACAACACAAACTAAATGCGTAGTATGCTTGTGAAGAAATATGGGAAGCAGTAGTCTCAGTTTACTGTACTAAGCTGGCTAAATCTAGAATATTTTGTTCAGCTCTTGGATAGCCACAATGGTGAGGGGGTGTTAACAATTAGAAAATGAAAGCCATGCAGCCCAACAAAGAGGAACTCTGGGAACAACCTGATAGCTTTGCTCAGTGCTATCACTTGGAGGGTACACATGTTCTGCTTTGCTACAAAAAATTGGTGGATCCAAGAACAGCTGGGGGGAGTTATAGGGAAAGCAGAGACAGATCATTATGAAAATTTGTTGAATAATCTTGGAGCTCTTCATGAGAAAGCATGCCTTGGAAGATAATAAGTGAGGTCCCTTTCCTTAAGAGTGTTCTGTAGAGACCAGATGGGCATTCATCAGGAAGTTTATAGAAGACACTTCTCCAGTGGCGGGAAGGTTAATTAAGTGAAATCTTTACATTTTCAACTCTAAGGCTAGAAATCCTATTATCAGTATTGGGAGACTAAAGATAACCCTGAAGGCTTCTACTTTGGTCAAATTAAGCTAAATATCATCTGGAAGCTTGCTAGCAAATGATGATGCACCAGAAATTAGACTATCAAGAAACATAGCACACAACTGGCTCTGTGCATGTATTTGGGAGTGGGGAGGCGAGGGAGCAAAGCTCCGATTTGTAATGTTTGCCAATTACTGTGGTGTAATTACTCCTACCATGGCAAACCTTAAGCTACCCACGGTTTAATAACTGTGAATCATCTCCTGAAAATGTAACACAGTTTTCACAAGCCAGTATGAGGCGACTCCTGCACACCACTTCCAGCTCCTCACTTAGCAGTCAGCATACAGTGTCAAGATAAAATTGATCAGTCCATCATATATGTAATTTTTTTGTTGTTGTTTTATGTTTGCCATGGGTCCCACATTCTGAAAAGTCCTGATAGGTGACAAGGTCTTTTTCCTCAAAAAACGTAAGGCTAACAGGGAGGAACAGTGGGGGTGGTGGCAGTGGAGGGTTAAAGATTAAGATGCACAGAAAAAAATAGAGTTTTTAAGACACGGAATGGGCAGCAAATGAAGGTCTGTGCTGATGGAGCTCAGGAAGCAGTGAAGGGACAAGAGCTAACGTTTATTGACGTTGAAAGGCTCATGTGCTGGGTGAGCCACCACTTTTTACATTTCAAGAAACAAAATCATAACCCTATGAGGTAACTTTTGTGCCCATTGTATGGATGAGGAACAAGAACTCAAAAACATCAGGATATGTACCTGCAGTTCACAACTGATAGCACAAACCATCGGAGTCTGCAGATCAAATCCATCCCACCACTCACTCCTTTGCATTGTCAGGGAAGGAGGAAAGTGAAGACTGAAGCTTAGCTGGAAGGACAGATAGAATTTAAATGCTTCCTTCAAAACCAGAAGCCTACAAAGCAGAGAAATAGTCCTATCTGGCTGGGAGGCAGCCTGCTGCAGTTGACTTGAACAGCTCTTTGAGGCCAGTGTCACTCCCGAGCCATAGCTGATTTAGAAAGCAAGGCAAAGCAGACAGCAAGGAGGCTGTACCTCAAACCCTGCCCATCTGCACTAAAATGCTTCCCACTGCCACTCTATCAAATGGACTTGGTCTTGGGTTTTGAGTTTTTGCTAAAAATTCAGTATGAGTACAGTGGCATGCTCCTGTAATTTCAGTTACTTGGAAGACTGAGGCAGGGGGATCACTTGAGACTAGGAGTTTGAGACCAGCCTGGGCAACAAACCGAGACTGTGTTTGAAAAAACAAAAGAAAACAAAAATTCCATCAGTATGAGTTGGGAAAGTAAATAGCTCTTTGAGCATCAGTTTCTTGTTGAGAAGACTAAATGTGCTAATTTTATAAAACACCTAGCACAATGCCTGGCACAGAGTAAGCATTCGATGAATATGTGATTCCTTTCCCTCCACACAGGCGCACGGTTGCCTCCCTCGCTGGATTGTCATATGCATATGTACGTCTTTTCATCCCCAACTACTGGCAGAGAGTGCAGGTTAACTCTGTCTACATCCAGTGCTGATTCATTACTCTGGGCTCAGAAATACTTCTTAGGCTAAATAAAACAAGTATATATGCACATGCATAAATCCATTGTAGTGTGAAGTCAGCGTGTGCTTTCTCAGGGCTGGTCATGCCATGCACATGAAGGAGCGCCAGCTCTCTGGCAAGGCATCCTGGTGGGCCACTCTCTCAGTCTGAAAGCTGCTTTGATTTGTTTACTTCAACAAGGTTTCATCTTTCTGCCATGTTTTCTTTTTCATTCTGGTGCCCTGTGTGTCCCATTACATCGACAAGTGATAGTGCTGGAGTTGCCACTAAGAGTCCGAAGGAAAAGTGTTGTGCTGGATGCCAGTGTTCATGGATTACAGCAGCACAAGGCAAGTGCAGTCTAAGAAACAGGTAACAAAGCTCAAGAGGCTGTTAGGGAGGTCTGATTTTTACGAAGGGCCTCATGTCCATCACTGAAGCCTGGAGGATTGACTAGTAATTGTATGAATGGGATCTGGAAGGAACTGTGGTCTGAGGCTTGTCATGACTTCAGGGGCTGGCACCGTACAAAGCCCCATAAGGATCACGCAAAGGCACCCAACCGTGCTAACTCACCCTTTCCGGGAACTCAGCTCCCCCGCCCAGTACTGCTTGCCAGGGTGTGCCCACAGGCGCTCCCTGCATGTGGCTGCAGGAACCAACTATGAAATCCACCTATGCATTTTCTAGTGAATCTGGCCCTGATTTTAGCAGACAGCATGAGTTATCATCTGGTTTTTGTTAAATTCCATAAGTAAGAGAGTAATTCATACTCCAAAATGTTACACTATGTAAATAGTGAGACTGATTGAAAACTATTTTGTTATTTTCTGCTTTTCTCTATTTTGTGAATTTTCTTTAATGAGCATGGAGTACTATTTTATATATATATGTTTTAGTATATATATGTTTTAATTTAAAGGATAATTCATGGCAGAAACAGAAGTATAAGGACAGAAACTTCCATTACTGGAGGCTTTGAGAACCACACTCCTGCAGCTGTAATGAACAGAAAGTCATTTCATTGGGATGTTTTCCTCCATTTTCTGTGAATGTGAGTGAGCTTCCTTCTAAGACTGCAGTTGAAGACTGGGAAATACATATTGTAACCAGTAGCATGAGTTAGTGATTGAATTCCCTGGCACCTCCTTCAGTTTGAATTCTAGGTAGAGATCTTGGAAAGTGATGGCTTTTCGAGAGCTAGGCTTCCCTAACATGGAATGACAAGTCACGTAACAGCTCTTTGTCCAGTCATATACTGAGCATCACCTGTGTATCAGGCACTGTACTGGGCACCAAAGACGGAAAGATAATTTGTGTCTTCACTGTAGTAAGGTAGATAGGGGCCAGGCACGGTGGCTAACACCCGTAATCCCAGTACTTTGGGAGGCCGAGGTGGGTGGATCACCTCAGGTCAGGAGTTCAAGATCAGTCTGGCCAATGTGATGAAATCCTGCCTCTACTAAAAATACAAAAATTAGCTGGGCATGGTGGTGCATGCCCGTAATCCCAGCTACTCAGGAGGCTGAGGCAAAAGAATCACTTGAACCCGGGAGGCAGATGTTGCAATGAGCCAAGATCATGCCATTGCACTCCAGTTTGCGTGACAAGAGTGAAACTCAGTCTCAAAAAAAAAAAAAAGAAGAAGAAGAAATAAGAAAAAAAAATAAGGTAGATAGGAACACAACACAGCTATACTAGGGGTGAGTTATGTACAAGAGGGTGTGGGTGAGTGGCGAGGGCAAGTTTCACAGAGGCCAGGACATGTCAACAGTCTTCACTTTAGAGTAGGAATTTGCCAAGAAGACCAGAAGTCTGGTTGGCTGGCAAAGAGATGGGTCACGGTAAGGGGAGTCCAGCAGAAGGAAAAATATGCATACAAGCACGGAAGTATGAACTGGCTGGCCTGTGGGATCATCATGACTCCAGGATCAAACTCATATAAGTTTCTCCAAGACATAACAGTTCTTGTCTCAAGTAAGACACTAGGAGAGTAGGCCACTATGAGCCCCAATTCCATCAAACACCTCCTAGCCCTGCCATGTACCCAGCATAAGTACAGGGGATGGTACAAGAAAACAGTGTGATATCACCGTCCCAAGTCGCTGTGGATCAGAGAGCTGTCTTACTGTGATGCTTTCTGTCTTTTTGGTGAACTTAAAGAAAAAAATTCAAAAAGTCTGAGGCTGCCGATTAAGAATGAGAAGTTGCATGTGAGGGTTAGTATACTAATTATGTTTTGTGTAACCTACCGGACACGCTGACATGGCTTTTCCTGAAAGAAATTATCTGAGTCCTGCCTTACCACCTAGACAAATGGGAAAGGGAAGGGGGTTGATTCCCCCAACAATGTGTGCTTCTGTCTTAGGCGGCTTTGCAGTCCAAGAAATACAAATAATTGTAAGGCAATTTTAATCTTTACTGAACTCTCTTGAAGCCTATCAAAGGGAATCCCAAATGCACAGCAAAACATCTTAAAATTGTCTTTCCCTATCTCTCTCAAGTCATATATATCACACATTTATGGCCCTCTCCTCCTAATATTTTTCCTCCCTCTTTCCATATTCCTCCCAAACTCTCTTAAGCTCAACTACAAGAATACTTGTCGTTCCACCCCAGCCCCTCTCCTTGCTTTCTGGATTTATTCCTCTGGTGGCTGGTAGCTCTCTCTCCTTTCTAAAGTAAATCAATTTCACATTTCTGGCCCCCTACTCCAATCAACACCACATTATTTTTATATTTGTGGCAGAGGTTTAATAGGTAGAACGAGGGGACGCTTTGCAGAGGCTAGAACACTCAGGAGAAAGATTTGTTTTCTTTGTCATTTGAACAGCAAGCATATATAGACCATGCTGGTAAAGTTTCTTTCTGGTGGCTCCCATATTTTAGGCTACTGGCCACCCTAAAAACCTAAGCCCCAAAAACCTGTTACCTTCCCATGTAACTGAAGCTTAATGTAAATGACTTTCATAAGCCTATTCGCCTTTAACTTATTTTTTCTCCTTTATCCATAGCAGATTTAAGTCTGGATTCCTTGACTCATCCAAAGTGGTTAAGTGCAAGAATGCTATTTTTTTAAAATGCCTGTCTTCCCCATTAATTCCCAGAGGGCAGGGGTCTTGGCCATCTAGGTGACCATTAGCACTGTCCCTGGAAAATGGAACACACTCATTTATTCTTATATTTAGCATTTGTTGAAGAGAATTTGAATGTGAGCATAAATTTCTTAAAGGATCTTTCAGTCCCTTGAACCAAGTGTGAACCAAGTGTCATCAAAGTTATACAACATGGAGTATAATATAATTGCATTTCACCCTAACTCAAGCCATCATAAGAACGGGTGACCCAAGAAGCAATGTTAACCCCTCATAGATTTTTCTCCAATACCTAAACTGCAAGCCAAGGATCTTTGGGGTACAGAAAAAGTCGTTTGTTTTTTTTTCTTTCCTTTGAGGGAAGTGACCAGATACAAAGTTTTCATACTCAGCTCCTAACTGCCCCCAGTTCATCCTGGCATCTGAAGAGTTAATCTGCTGCCACCTAGTGGTTCTTGGCCAACCTGCGGGAACCCCAGCTCACACAAGAGGGATGAGGGTGACTGGGGTGGGTGTGGGCTGTCTCCATGAAAAGGAAAGTTTCTCAGGTGCCTTTGTCTTCCCACCCCCAAAGTTAGTTTCTCTCTCCTCTTTCTCTCTCTCCCCTCCTCTGGGGCCTGTTTCCTGTAGACCTGAGGCAAAGCAGTAGTTCAGGCTGGGATTTCTTGCAAGTTTTCCACTGTGGGGTGCCGCAACAGCTGTGACCCTGGCTTGATTTTGATGTAGACTTCAAGGGCACCGTCCCCAGCGGGGAGAACATTTTTACCTCAGGAGCCTATTCACATTGGTAGCCTTGGCAGGGAAAGTTCCAGAAGCTTTGATTATACAAATACCTCTGCTAGGTACAGGCCCGTCTTGGCAACCTGGGGAGAGAGAATGTGCACATGGGCTGATTAAACCAAACGACCCGTTTCCTTTGCTGGGGCTGGGGGTGGGGGTCTTCGGCTTGGAAATGATTTTTTCCTTGGCTGTGTTGCCTGGAAACTTTGAGGGTTTAATTAGGACTGGGGAGGTTTTTGGCTCCAGCAGCTGCCTCTGCTCTCCCCTAGGGTTACTGAGTGAGAATGTGTGCGTGCGTGCGTGCGTGTGTGTGTGTGTGTGTCTCCTGCAGTGCAGGCCAAAGCCGTCTGGAGAAGTTAATTGTGTACCAAGGCAGATGTGGCTCTTTTTATTTCAATTGATTTCAGTTAATAACTTTTAACCTCTGAACCGCAGTGAGGCTGCGTGTGGTTTATGTATCATGTACCGGAGCCTGGACAACTGAGTGGAAATGGTAGCTATTCCCTTACTGCCGCTATCCATCTAGGGCCAATCTTTGGAAACTTTTCTGAATGTTCCCAAGCAAATCCGGAAAGGACATCCTCTGTCAGTGTCTCCCTGGCTCTGTGAGTTCCTAGGAAGTGAGGCAAGAGCCGGCCTGCCCCAAAGCAGTTATCTCATTTGGTCAGGGGAAAAAAGTTACAGTAAACAAATTAAAATGAAACACTTTTCATCCTTTATTGACTTCAATATTCTTTTTATTAACCTCAACATTACCGAACAGTTACTCTCCCATTTGGAGACTTGGAGAAAGAAGAAGAATTTTCTTTTCTGCTTTTCTTTGATATGTATATATGTTTGTATTTATTTTTCAACTACCAGTGTTACACACGAACATGTTCTGGTTATATAAGGATTCAATACAGAAGTATAAACCCTCTTGCTCAAAGGCAGATTTTCCAGCTGGGGTCAAGGCAGGTGCAGGTGCATTGTGGCCCACCCCTTTTCTTCCTTCCTGCCCTCTTTTCTTCTCTGCTTTCCTTTCCTCCTTCCTTCAGAGGAAGATTCAGAGACACAGGTCTTTCCTTCATGGAGCATGTGGAAATCAGCTCCCACATACCATGTGTATTTGTTTACCAGGACTGCTATAAGAAGGTACCACACAAAGGTCTAATATCCAGCATCTATAAGGAACTTAAACAAATTTACAAAAAGAAAACAAACAACCCCATTAAAGAGTGAGCAAAGGACATGAACAGATACTTCTCAAAACAAGACATACATGTGGCCAACAAGCATATGAAAAAAGCTCAATATCACTGATCATTAGAGAAATGCAAGTCAAAACCATAATGAAATACCATTTCACACCAGCCAGAATGGCTATTATGAAAAAGTCAAAAAATAACAGGTGTTGGCAAGGTTGTGGAGAAAAGGGAATGCTTATACACTGTTTGTGGGAGTGTAAATTAGTTCAATCATTGTGGGAAACAGTGTGGCGATTTCTCAAAGAGCTAAAAACAGAACTACCATTTAACTCAGCAATCCCACTACTGGGTCGGTACCCGCAGGACTATAAATCATTCTACCACAATGACACATGCACATGAGTGATCATTGCAGCACTATTCACAACAGCAAAGGCATAGAATCAATCTAAATGCCTATCAGTGAGATTGGATGAAGAAAACATGGTACATATACACCATGGAATACTATACAGCCATAAAAAGGAATGAGATCATGTCTTTTGCAGGAACATGGATGAAGCTAGAGGCTATTATCCTTAGCAAACTAATGCAGGAAAAGAAAACCAAATACTACATGCTCTTACTTATAAGTGGGGGTTAAAAGATAAGAATTTTTAAACACAAAGAAACAAACAAAGACACTGGGTTTACTTGAGCAGGGAGGGTGAGAGAAGGGGGAGGAGCAAAAAGGATAACTATTGGATACTGGGTTTAATACCTGGGTGATTAAAATAATATGTACAACAAACCCATGTGACCGGCATTTACCTATGTAACAAATCTGTACGTGTGTCCCCAAACATAAAATAAAAGTCAAAAAAAAAAAAAAAACCTATGATGATTAAAAAAAAAAAGAAAAAAAGAAAGTACCACAGACTGGGTGACTTAGGCAGGAGCAATGTGTTTTCTCCCAGTTCCAGAGGCAGGATTGATTCTTTCTGCAAGCTGTGAGGGAGGCTCTGTTCCACGCCTCTCCCAGCTCCTGTGGTTCGCTGGCAATCTTTGCTGTTCCCTGACTCGTAGACACATCGCCCTGATCTCTGCCTTTGTGTACATATAGCTTTCTTCCTGGCACTGGGAGTGACATGACTTGACTGTTTTCTAGGGAACCCTCACTTTAGGCTTCTCCTCTTGGGTTGATCAGATGCCCAGAGAAGACTCTTCAGTCCCCTACTTGAAGAATGTGTGTGCCTGGCTGCTGTGTTCCGGGAGCCAAGTGTGAGAAGAAGGCTGGAACCCAAATATTCAGTCTGCTCCTCCATAGTCTTTAATCCCTCTGTATTCAGTACAGCATCCTGCCAGACCTCCCCACTCTCTGGCTTCTCTAGTTCAGAAACCCCCTGGTTACTGTCTCCAGAAAATAAATCTCTCCTACCATTTACTACAGTGGAAAAGGAGCCATGTGGCTGCATGGCATGAGGGGATAGGGCACGGTGAGAGGTCTAACTGCTTCTAAAACTCTTTTCACCAACCCTCCTTCTTCAATGCCATCTTCACTCTCACCTCCAGAGGTACCAGGTGCCAGTCCTGCGCTGTTTCACTGCTCTGAATGTGAACCGAGTTGCTTTTGGCGTTTCCCACCGCAGGCTCTGTGTGCAGTTTCATGGGGTCTGGCAGGCCAGTCACCAGTTTTCCACAGCATTTTAACTGTCAACATTTCGCTGCTGTCTTTGTTTCCACTTTCTTTGTGTTTGTGTTAGTGGATTTCAGGAAGAAAGAGAGCTAAATAAATGTGTCCAATTTTCCAGCTTTGCCTTTAAGGCCATTCTTGTGTTTTAAGCAGCATGTTCCAGAGACATTCTCAAACCCCAAAGGAGTCATCCTATCCCTGGGTTATCTGGAAGTTTTGGGTGAGTTTAGGATAAGAGAGGCCCTTCAAAGATCCTGCCATTTGCAACAACATGACTGAACCTGAAGGACTTTAGTGAAATAAGCCAGACACTGTGGCATGATCTTACTTATACCTGGAATCTAAAAATGTCAAATACACAGAAACAGAGAATGGAATGGTGGTTACTGGGGTGGGGAGGAGGAGGAAATAGGGAGACATAGGTCAAAGGGTACAAAGTTGTAGCTATGTAGGATTAGTCTACAGCATTAATGCACAGCATGAGAACTTTAGTTAATAATACTGTATTGTGGCTGACATGGAAGGATCGCTTGAGCCCATGAGTTCGAGACCAGCCTGATTAACATGGCAAAACTCCACCTCTACCAATGAAACAAAACAAACAAACAAAAAAATTAGCCAGTCATGTTGGCACGCACCTGTAGTCCCAGCTACTCAGGAGGCTGAGGTGGGAGGATGGCTTGAACTGAAGTCAAGGTTGCAGTAAGTCATGATCGTGCCACTGTGCTCCAGTGGACCCCATTTCAAAAAAATTAATAATAATAATACTGTATTGCATACTGGAAATTTGCTAAGAGAGTAGATTTTAGATGTTCTCACTATTCCCATTCCCCCCAAAAAGGTAACTGTGAGGAGATGGATATGTTAATTTGCTAGTAATCATTTCACTATGTATATGTATATCAAAACACCATGTTTTACACCTTAAATATATACCATAAGAGGCTGGGAATGGTGGCTCACGTCTGTAATTTCAGCACTTTGGGAGGCCAAGGCATGTGTATCACCTGAGGTCAGGAGTTCGAGACAGTCTGGCCAACATGGCGAAACCCCATCTCTACTAAAAGTACAAAAATTAGCTGGGCGTGGTGGTGTGCACCTGTAATCCCAGCTACTTGGGAGGCTGAGGCACGAGAATCGCTTGAACTTGGGAGGCAGAGGTTGCAGTAAGCCAGGATTGCACCACTTCACTGCAGCCTGGGTGATAGAGTGAGACCCTCTCTTGAAAAAAAATAAAAGAAAAAATATATATACATACACCGTAAGAGAGGGCCTTCAATATGCTTTATTTAGTATATGAACATATGGATGCACATTCGCACACACAAACACACTCACGCTGCCTATTTTCTCTACAAAATCTACAGCCAACCTGGGTGGAATATTTGGATTCACCAGCCAGATTCTTATTTTGTTCTAGATGGAATTCTCTAAGATTCCCCCAGCTCCCTCTTTTCCCCCCTCTCCAATTTATTCTTGACGCTACAGCCAGGGTGTTCCTTTTATAAAGTAAATCCAATTACTGTATATCCTTCCCCAACTTCAGAGCCTTCAGAGAATGTCTCCTCTTCATCCTTAGAATAAAGTCCAAAGCTCTACCCTTGTCCTCTAAGTCCCCTCCCACAGCCTGAGCCCTGACTACCCGTCCAGCCTCTTATTAGTCACCCCTTCCTTGCTAAGCTTTGGCTTCCTGGCCATTTCTCAGTTCTGTTAAGCCCTTGCATGATGTCTGTTCTCTGCCTAGAAAACTGTCTCTCCTCAGGCCCCCACATACACCAGGTTAAACCCCACACTGCATGCTGCCATAACACCCTGTACTTTCGTTTCCATAACACTTTAGCTACATGTCCAGGCTAGACTGGAAGCATTGTGAGCTTTGTGTGAGCACAGTGGATTTTTCTGTCTTGTTCACAGCATAATCTTAGTGCCTTAGCACCAGACCTGACAACATGGGAGGTGTTCAATATATTTATCTAATGAATTATACTTTTTATGTTAGCTTTTTCTAATCTTTGCTCTTAGTCTCACTCCCAGCACACGCTTCATTCTAACTTTACAGTTATAACAGGGGAAAACATTAGCTCAATACTGGAAGTTTCTGGCCTGAAACAATGCTTGTAATTCTCTTTCTGAAAAGTAGGGCTTCATGTCTTTCCAAGGAGAAAACAGTCCTGGATGGCCTCAGGACACTGGAGAAGGCGACTAGATGTGTCTACGCTATTCCGCTGGCAGAAGATCGTAGGAGATGGATATGTTAATTTGCTAGTAATCATTTCACTATGTATATGTATGATTATACATATCATATTTTAAAAAGCAGAAGATCCCCACGATTATAAAGACTTAATTTTTGTTTTTCACAGGCAATCAGGGAAGTTGGTTGTAGTGATAAAGTTGGCAGGTCATATGAGGATTCTCATAAAATCTACTAAACAGAGATCTCTGTTGCAGAATTATAGTTGCAGTAAGACATGAAAAGGTCACCCACGAATTTTTTCTCATTGTTTTCTTTACATGAAAAATAATGTTTCCCACTGTATATGACAATTGAAAGCTTGAAAACTGAAACTATTTGTTTCCTCATCTGTAAAATGAGAAGGTTGAACTTAGTGCCCTCTTAAAGCTGCTCTAAAACACGATGACCTTATTCTGATTCTTTATAAGAGCTGTTCACAAAAAGCTTCTGGGTTTCTGAAAATACATTGCTCTTGAGGAAATCAAACTTTTATTGCAGGGTTTTTAAAAAATATAAACACATTTATGGACTTGCCAGGGAATCAGGTGAAGAATAGTGTGGATTTGAGATCTGCCAACAATGGCACCATTCTGAAGAGTTCCATAGCCAGCATTTTAGGACTCAGCATAGAACTACCTAAGGGCTGGAAGGGCTGAAATCTTCAGTAGCAGCTTTGGAATTTTGCATCTTTGCACAGTAGTAAAACTGAAATAATACCTGTCCAAATGAAAAGGATTAAGTTGACTCAAATGTTATGAAAAACAAATAAATAAAAAGACTGCACAATACTTTGTACTGTTACTTAGTAAATATCTACTTCCCTCCTCTTGCCACCATGGGTACCTCTCTCCCCCATTGATGTTGAATTTAGCCATGCAATTTGCTTTGACTGATAAAGTGCTCGTGGACATGACATGTGCCTTAAATGTGCATGCTCGGCTTAGCTTCAATCTTGTGCACTGGTAGCCTGCCTTGACATGCACGTGCCCTGGGTAGCTACTGTTTCTTTAGCCTAGACACCAAAAAAAGCAAATATGGAGCAAATACAAACACAGAACTTCCCAGATGAGCTCAGCCAAACTCAGCCAAATCCTGGTTGATCTGCAAACTTTTGAACACAGAATAAATGCTTGTTGCTTTTAAGCCACTGAGTTTTAAGGTAGTTATTACATAGCATTATTGTGGGAAAAGCTGACTAATACAGAATACAATATGGATTCTTGTGAGATACTGTAACATCATGGTTAAAAGTGTGTGTGTGTGTGTGTGTAGTGTTTTGTTTTGTTTTGTTTTTTTGAGATGGAATTTCGCTCTTTTGCCCACACTAGAGTGAAGTGGCAAGATCTCAGCTCACTGCAACCTCCACCCCCCAGGTTCAAGAGATTCTCCTACATCAGCCTCCCAAGTAGCTGGAATTATAGACACCTGCTGTCATGCCCAGCTACTTTTTGTATTTTTAGTAGAGACGGGGTTTCGCCATGTTGGCCAGGCTGGTCTTGAACTCCTGACCTGAGGTGATCCACCCGCCTTGGCCTCCCAAAGTGCTAGGATTACAGGCGTGAGCCACCGTGCCTGACCCAGTGTGTGGTTTTTTAACTTGCTCGCTCGAAAGTAGGGTCAAACTTTTAAAAAGAGAGAAGAAAAAGAGTGTGGTTTTTGAAGTGTAGCATAGCTTTTATTTTTTGTTTTAAATCAGGTAGCCCCTGAACCAGAATAGATTCAGAGAGGCTCCTCCATATCTTGTTTTGAATCTCACTTGTGGTACTTTGGAGGTTATTATGATACCAATCTCCTAGCACTGTTTTGTGAACCAAATGAGACCATGCCTATCATAGAGCTAAGACAATTCTTGATATACAGTGAAGATCCAATCAATGTTTGTATTAACAATAATAATAATTGTCATTTCTATAAAGGGAATTTTACTTTCCTGTTAACTTACATTATAAAGCTGTATGTATTTTTTCTTGTGAAACTGGATATAGGAGAATTCTGGGAAGAGGGCAGAGTAGGGAGCACCAACAATCTGTCTCTCCGCTTAGACAACAATTATATTGGCAGAATCTGTCTGATGCAACTATTTTGGAACTCTGGAATCTATTGAAGGTTTGTGACTTTCAGAGGAAGGCTTGGAGGGTACTTGTAGTTAATTTCAATCAGTTTCAACTCTTATCACCCTCCATCTCCCTTACACACAGCTTACAGGAACTGTGGTGGGGAAAAATCACCTGTCTTCCAAATATCATAAATCTGTCCTCTGATAACTAGTTGCTGCTTCCAACCACAGAGCTACAAAGAGGCAGGAAGTCACTGTTGTTGCACCTCCTCACATTGTTGCAAGCCCCTTGTCCTCCAACTGAGATGGCGTCTATAGAATTTAAGGGGCTAGCACCCTCTCTCCCCTTTCATTTTTCTCTTTTTCCCTTTTTGGAAGCCAGACATTAAAGAATAGGGCATTCAAAACAACACATATATGGGGAAAATTAGAAATTGACTATACACGCTCAGGGAAAGGCAAGGCTCAGAAAAGACCTAAGAAGAACTTAAATGTATTCCTTAGATTGAACCTTGGCACAGAGATAGCCTACAATATCAGACAAAAACAAAAACAATAAATAAAAACAATTGTAAAAATCAGTAAGCTCTAGAGGAGAAAGATAAAATGATTTCCTAAGTTACATTATTAAATTCAAATGTCCAATTTTTAACAAAAAAGTCAGAACTCACACAAAGATATTGAAAAGTGTGGCCCATTTAAAGAAAAAAACCCGGCCGGGCGCTGTGGCTCATGCCCATAATCCCAGCACTTTGGGAGGCCAAGGCGGGTGGATCACAAGGTCAGGAGATCGAGACAATCCTGGCTAACACGGTGACACCCTGTCTCTACTAAAAGTATAAAAAATTAGCCGGGCGCGGTGGTGGGTGCCTGTAGTCCCAGCTACTCAGGAGGCTGAGGCAGGAGAATGGCGTTAACCCGGGAGGCGGAGCTTGCAGTGAGCCGAGATCGTGCCACTGCACTCCAGCCTGGGCGACAGAGGGAGACTCCGCCTCAAAAAAAAAAAAAAAAAAAAAAAAAAAATTACAAACTGTTTCTGAAAAATACCTGATAGTCGATCTACTAGACAGAGACTTTAAAACAACTGTTGTAGAGACGCTCAAAGAACTAAAGATGTGGAGAAAATCAGAAAAACAATGTATGAACAAAATTTAAATATCAATAAAGATATAGAAAACCCTAAAAGAAGCCAAAATGAAATTCTGGAGCTAAAAAGTGCAATAACTGAACCAAAAAAAAATTGACTAGAGGTATTCAAAGGCAGATTTAAGCAGGCAGAAGAAAGAATCAGCAAACTTAAAGATAGGACATTGGAAATTACTGCAAATTAGCCGAGTATTGTGGTGCATGCTTGTAGTTCCAGCTACTCAGGAGGCTGAAGCAGGAGAATCGCTTGAACCCCGGAGGTGGAGGTTGCAGTGAGCTGAGATCACCATTGTGTTGCAGTTGCCTACAGTAAGTACTCAGGATAGTAACGTGTTGTATAGGTTTGTAGTCTAGGAGCAATAGGCTATACCATATATCCTAGGTGTATAGCAGGCTATACTCTCTGGGTAAGTACACTCTATGATGCTCAAAGAATGACAAAATTGCCTTACAGTGCAGTCCTCAGAATATATCCCTATCACTAAGCAGCAAATGATTGTACATGAAAATGCAATGCTATTATAATCAGATTTCTTATCAAAAACTTTAAAGTCCTGAAGGCTATGGGCTAATATATTCAAAGTACTAAAAGAAAAAAAAAAATCTGTCAGCTAAGAACTCTATATCCAGCAAAACTGTCCTTCAAAAGTGAGAGAGAAATTAAACATTCCCAAATAAACAAACACTAAGAGAAGTTGTTACCATTACACATGCCGTATAAGAAATGCTCAACAGAGTACTAAAGGGTGAAATGAAAAGACACTGGACAATAATCTGAAACCATATGAAGAAATAAAGGTCTCAGTAAAGGTAGATAAATGGAAAGTTACAAAAGCTAGAAGCATTATAACAACATTTTTCTTCCTTTCTTTTTTTTTTTTTTGAGATGGCATTTCGCTCTTATTGCCCAGGCTGGAGTGCAGTGGCACAATCTTGGCTCACTTCAGCTTCCGCCTCCTGGGTTCAAGTGACTCTCCTGCCTCAGCCTCCCGAGTAGCTGGGATTACAAGCATGAACCACCACGCCTGGCTAATTTTATATTTTTAGTAGAGATGGGGTTTTTCAATGTTGGTCAGGCTGTTCTTGAACTCCCGACCTCAGGTGATCTGCCTGCCTTGGCCTCCCAAAATGCTGGGATTACAGGCATAAGTCACTGCACCCGGCCTATAACATCCATTTTTATCTCCACTTCTTTTCTATATGATGTAAGATGCTAACATATTTTTAAAGTATTAGTCTAAAAACTAGTAGTATTGTAACTTCGGAATGTAACTCCACATTTCGTTCTCTACATAATTTAAAATACAAATGCATTTAAGAGAATCATTAGTTTATGTTTTGGGGAATACAATTTATAAAGATATAATTTTGTGACATTAACAGCCAAAAGGGGTGGGGCTGGAGCTGTGAAAGAGCAGAGTTTCTATATGTTACCAGTGTTACTCTGGTATTAATTCAAATTAGAGTGTTACAACTGTAGGATATTCAACGTAATCCCCATGGTAACCACAGAGAAAATAGCAATAGAATATAAACAAAAGGAAATGAGGAAGGAATTTAAATGTTTCACTACAATATATGAACTAAACACAAAATTGGACAGTAATGCAGGAAATAACAAAAATCTATAAGGCATAGAAAACCAATCACAAACTAACAAAAGCAAATTTTTCCTTATGAGTAATTACTTTAAATACAAAAGAATTAAACTCTCCAATCAAAAGATAGAAATCAACAGAATGCATTAAAATTATTATCCATCCATCTCCTGTCTACAAGAGATTCACATTAGATCCAAAGACACAAATACATTGAAAGTGAAAGGATGGAAAAAGATAATCCATGCAAGCAGTAACAAAAAGAGAGCAAGGGTAGCTATGCCAATATCACACAAAACAGACTTTAAATCAAAAAAGTTTAGAAGAAACGAAGAAGGACATTACATAATAATTAAAAGTTCAGTATGATAAGAATATATGACAATTATAGATATTTATACACCTAATGACATACCATCAAATTACATGAAGCAAAAACTGACAGAACTGAAGACAGAAACAGACAGTTCTACAATACTAGTTGGAAACTTCAATATTTCACTCTGAATAATGAATAGAACAAACAGAGAAAAGTAAGGAAACAGGGAAGTTAACACAATAACTGCATAATTGCATATGTGTACTAGACATATGCAGAACATTTCAGGATAGACAATATGCTAAGTCACAGATTAAATCTCAATAGATTTTAAAAGACAGGTATCATAGAAGTATCTTCTCTAATCACAAGATAAAGTTAGAAATCAGTCAAAAAAGAGGAAAATGAAAGTTCACAAATTTGTGAAAATTAAACAATATGTCCATAAACAATCAATGGGTTGAAGAAGAAATCCCAAGGGAAATTAGAAAATACTCAGAAATGAATGAAAATGAAAACACAACATATCAAAACTTATGGGACCTGTGAAAGCAGTACTAAGGGGGAAATCTATAACGCTAAATGCTTGTATTTATAAACAAGAAAGATTTCCAATGAACAACCTAACCTTACAACTAACTTAAGGAGCTAGAAAAATAAAACCCAAAGCTAGCAGAAGAAAAGAAATAATAAAGATTAAAGCAGAGATAAACAAAATGTAGAACAAGAATATTGAAAATCAATGAAAACAAAAGTTGGTTCTTTAGAAATATCAACAAAATTGATAAACTTTTAGATGGATGGGCTGGAAAAACGAGAAGACTCAAATTACCAAAATTAGAAATGAGAGTGGGACATGACTACTGATTCTACAGAAATGAAAGAGATCGTAAGGGAATACTATGTGCATCAACAAAATGGATAATCTAGATGAAATGAACAAATTTCTAGGAGCACAAAACCTACCAGGACTAAATTATGAAAAAATAGAAAACCCGAATACTGTAATGAGGTACCATCCCACAGCAATTAAAAGATATTTAGTATTTTTTTAAAAAACAGGAAATAATAAATGTGGTGAGGATGTCCAGATTGGAATCCTTGTGCACTGTTGGTGGAAATGTGAAATGGAACAGCCACTAAGGGAAACAGTACAGCAGTTCCTCAAAAAATTAAAACAGAATTAGCAATTCCACTTCAGGGTATACACCTAAAAGAATTGAAAGCAGGGTCTAGAAAACATGTTTTCCATCCATGTTCTCATCATTCACAATAGCTAAAACATGGAAACAGCCCATGTCCATCAGTGAATGAATGGATAAGCAAAGTATAGTATATACATGCAATGGAATATTATTCAGCCTTGAAACGGAAGTAAATTCTGACATATGCTACAACATGGATGAAACTTGAAGACGTTATACTAAGTGAAATAAACCAGTCACATAAAAACAAATACTATAGGTTGGTGCAAAAGTAATTGTGGTTTTTGCTATTTAAAAAAAAAAAATCACAAAAAACACAATTACTTTTGCAGTAACCTAATACATATTCCCTTTATATGAGGTACATAGTACTCTATACTTTATGTCAAAATCATAGAGACATAAAGTAGAATGGTGATTGCCAGGAGCTGAGAGGGAGGGGGAAGTGGGGGAGCTATTGTTTAATGGGTATAGAGTTTCTGTTTTACAGAAGTAAAAGCGTTATGGAGATGAATGGCGGTGACTGTTGCACAGTGTTATGGATCTATTTAATACCGCTAAACTGTATAATTTAAAATGGTTAAGATGGTAAATTTATGATCTGTGTATCTTGCCACAATAAAAAAATGGAAAAATTCCTAAATATAAAAACTTATTTAAAAATATTTGGCAAAGAAGATAAATATCCTACCACAGGTCTAATAAATTCCATATAATATGACAAGTTACTTGTACATGGGAAGTTTATTTTCTACCAACGAAGTCTGTGTGTTTGTGTGCGCTCGCGTGTGCATGTGTGTGTGTGTAAAACGCTTAAGCACTGCTATCATATGAATGTCATGTTTCTCCCAAGTTCATATAAAATCCTGGTTGAAATCCTAACCACGCACCCTGCCCGTGTGGTATTGCAAGACTAAGTACTTTGCCACAATTGCCCAAATCTGAGCTCCTTTTACCACCAGAGTTTACATTCCCATATCCCACAGTCTGGAGGATGAAGTATGGTGTCAAGTATTAACAGCCTGGGTCTGACTCCATACTCTCAGCACCAAAAATTGTTCCTTAGAGTTCACGTGTAATAGTTCAGTGCTGTCACACTTTGCCATTCGTGTATTTAACAAATATTTATTAAGCACTAGGCATTGCGTTAGGTACTGGAAGTTGGGAGATAAATAAAACAGGGTCTGCGCACTCATGGCATGCACAATGTAGCTATAGAATGGCAAATATGTTTCACTCTGGTGTCAACTCTGATGGATTTAGAGCGTTGCCCAGAGCAGTGGTTAAAAATAATTCTAGGCAGTATTTGAATTCAGTGGGGAAAAGAGCCATAGATGTGGAAAGAAGGAATGGCTTTGAATGTTTGTTCAACCAGGTTTAGCTGGGGACAGACACATATAAAACAAAGTATAATTTAATGTGGTAAATGCTATTCATGAGATAAGAACAAAGTCACATCAAAGCGCAGAAAAAGGAGTTAATTTTGCCACGAGGGAAATAGAGTAAGGAAAGACTTCATCGAAGAGGCTAAATTATAGCTGGGCCTTGATGGATGATTAAGAACCCAGTAGGTGATGAAGTGGGAAAAGAAGATTCTAGTGCAAGAATACATCACGAGCAAAGGCAGAGGTTTGTAAGCACGTGGGGTGTGGAGAGAACAGTGAGTAGTCCTGTTTGGTGACAGCACAGGGTATGGAGATGATGCTAGTAGAAATGAGGCTGTATCATAGTAGATTGAGACCAGATTCTACTGCCTTATCCTATAAGGCACAGGACTCATTGAAGGCTTTTAATTAAGAGACTGCACAGCCAAATATGTGCTTTAAAAAAGTTACCCAAGAAGAACTAGATTGGCAGTAGAGACAAGAGAAAGAGGTTGGGGGGGGGCGGTGGTGGGCGGGGGCAGAGAGGAGGCTACTGCAATTCTGAAGACAAGGGTCAGTAAGCGCCCAAATGGGGGTGGCATGGGATGGGGCACAGAGAGAAGGAATAGCACCACCTCACAGCACAAGGATGCTCTTGAAAATGACCCATCATAAGAGTTCTGATCAATATAAAGAAAATTCATTAGTCTAATGTTTTCATTGCTCATGTTCTAATATTATTTGCATATGTGTATACATAATTAAATTACATATATAAATGGGAGTTCCAAGAGTAACCTCAGATTTTAAAATTTAGCCTCATGACAATCCTATAAAGTAGGTAGTTACTCCCATTTTACAGAGAAGAAAACTGTGGCTCAGTGATTTAAAAAGCCCAAGATAAGCGATGTGAAACCACACATCTTCTAAGTGTCAGAGATGGCATTTGGACCCAGAGCAACTCAAGATTAATTACTATTCTATACCACATGAATGATTAATTTGCCAATATTATTATCCACCTGTAATATATGTTGAATCACCTACATACATGCCACTTCTTTTCACTTATATGTATGAAAAGATAGATGTGTATGACCCAGAAGATAACCCAATGAGTATTAGAGAAGTGTTGAAAGCAGGAGAAAATTGCCAAGAAACATGAAAATAACAGTGACTGAGCCCATCCTCTGTAGTAACCCAAATGAGTTGGATTTGCAGTTTAACAAAAGCTATTAATTTTTTCCTGAGTGCTGATTCATCAAGTAATTTTGATTCTCTTACTCTACTACAATCAATGCATTAATCGATCCCACTGGCAGTGTGCCTAGCATTGTGCTGAGGAAATACATCGTACATCTTCCCAGGAGAAAGATCCTGGGACTCTGAGACAGGAGACATGGTTAGCAGCCCTGGCTCTGCCATTAGCCCGCCACATGGCCTGGGACTAGCCGCTTGACTTTTCGGAGCCTCCCTTTCACCATTGGAAATAGCATCGATGATCACAAAGGTCCTTACCACGCCTTCAGTGTTCTTGTGTCTGCCTTACAGGATTCATTTCGAGAAAAAATAAAAGAGTGGTTAGTACTCAACATAAAGTATAGTAATAAAACACATTCAATTGCCACGACTGGTTTAGTAATCACTTGGCCTCCTCTGAAACAACCTCCTAAATATGCAAGGGAAGTGTTTATCATTCCTGCGCCTAAGGAGCCTGACACTTCACTGAGAGAATGAGCTTTATAATTTCTTACTTTTTCAAAAATGCCTGCATTGAAATCTTGCAGGATGTTTAAAAAGGCTTTTAGAGAACCTGAGGCACTCTGAAGCGGGCGGAGTTGTTCAATGCCTTATTCCTCCTTCCATTTCATCTTGCCTAGAGAATCCCCAGCGGTGATTTTTATACATGTTAAGGTACTTAATCGAGACCTTTGGAGTTTGGCCAGCGAGTAGTTTACTCTGAGACAAAATATTTCGAAAGATGGCTGGATACACATGCTGCTTCCTAGAACTAAAGATTGCAAATACATGTTTGCATCTGATTTCTTGCAGAGGAAGACCGACCATAAGGTGAATGGAACATAAACTTGCTTTTGCCACTTCAACAGCACCATTCATTCTTGCTAGCATCTTTTTGACTTCCAGAGGGTTTGAAGAAGCACGTGTTGTCTTGCAACAGTGCAGTCCCTGCTGTCTTCCAGCTCTAATTGTCAAGATGCAAGTCTCCAGAGAGCGAGGGCTCCAAGCACTTATTAGAGATGATGGCATTCCTGGAGTGCTAGGGCAGCATGCTCTGCCCTCCAAAATAAACGGTTCTCTTACGACTTCACCCTATGCATTCCTCCTTATATTAACGCAGGAGCTGACAGATTGGTTGAGAAGCTGCAACTAAGATTTTTGAGGGCATAAAAGATGATTGTGTTAGTTCTAATTTCAGAGCCCATCTTTTTAGCAGATTATGATGGATGACTCGCCGTGGTGGTCAGCGCCTCCTGTATATTTTAGGTGGAATGCTTTCTTTTGACACACACTTTACAGAGACATATGTGTATCCTATTTTAATTAATGGAAGAAATGATTCACTCACAAGTGAAAGATTTAATTAAATAAAGGGTCAGCACTGGTCAGCCATGAATTGCAAAATACCTCAGGTGTTTGTTAGGCTCTCTGCCATCTCTGCATGCTCTCTGGAGTGGTACATGGCAGTAAAAGCAGGCCTTGCAAAGAAATGAAATGAAGTTTCATTCATTCATTCATCCAACAAATAGTAATTGAGCCCCTACTGTATTTCAGGCACTGTGTTAGGCTCTGGAGATACCATGGGGAAGAAACACCCAGTTTTTACCCTTATGGTGACTACAGTACAGTAGAGAAGGAAAGAAAGAAATGAGGAAAGAACAAAAAGGACACAGTTATTACAGACTGTAACATGTTTTATGAAAGAAAAATAACAGCTGTGGGCAGTTTTCCTTGCAGTGTTTCGTAATCATTTTTTAAAGAAATTAATGCCCAACTTTATAATGCCATACTTGTTTAATTTCGGAATATATACCTGAAATCAATCTGATCCACCTGCAGTAGATAAAATATTTTATTCCTATAAGCAGCAGCTATACACATTGAGTTGCCCAAACTTAGGATCGTTGTTATTTTCAGGAAATACTGGAGAACACAATTGCTTATCTCGTTAGCTCCTTCCTCTAAGTTGGTCAACCTTTTGCTTTGGAATCAGACAACCCTGGATTCAAATCCTGACTTCCTGACTTGTTCACTTTCTAACCTATAGTATTACTTTGCTATAGTATTAATTTCTGACTTCAGAGAATAATAATAATAGTCCATAAGACACTGAGTCATTATGAGATAATACATACAGAGTACCAAATACACAGAAAGGACTCCATTGATATTTGTAGTTCATGTTCTTGCTATATTATTATTAGTAGTAGTAGTAGTAGTATTTTTGCCTCTCTTCTGCAGCTTTCCACATTCTACTTTTTTCTAGTCATTCATGTTATTTTCTTATTCTGTTATTTGATTACAGAAGTCACAACTCTTTTAGCACTGAACCCAGGTGATATATGGTTAATACTCAATAATTGCTGAATAAATAAATAAAATTCTTTCTACCTCTTTTTGGAACTGAGTAGAGAACAAGTTAACAATAAACAAAGTCTCCCTCACTGGGCATGGTGGCTCACGCCTGTAATCCCAGCACTTTGGGAGGCCGAGGCAGGTGGATCACGAGGTCAGGAGATTGAGACCATCCTGTCTAACATGGTGAAACCCATCTCTACTAAAAATACAAAAAAATTAGCTGGGCATGGTGGTGGGCACCTGTAGTCTCAGCTGCTCAGGAGGCTGAGGCAGGAGAATGGCATGAACCCAGGAGGTGGAGTTTGCAGTGAGCCGAGATAGCGCCACTGAACTCCAGCCTGGGTGATAGAGCGAGACTCCATCTCAAAAAAAAAAGGCTCCCAAAAGCTTCCCATGACACTTGGAATAAAATATAAATGCCTTATCATGCTAAACGGGAGCCTACAGACTTTGGTCTCTGCTTACCTTTCTAATCTCAACCACCACCACTTCCCCTTCCACACTGGCTTGAGCCACTGGCTTTGCCTGTCTAGGGAATGCCTTTCCTTTAGAACTATGTATGGCTCACTCCTCCCAGTCTTTCTGCTGAGATATCTTCTCCTCCAAGAATTCTTCTCTAATCACCTTACCTATTCATTTTCTATAGCCTTGTCTTAATATAGTGCTTTATTTTTCCTTAAACTGTTATTGCTATTGGAAATTAAAATATAGATTTTTGAATTTACAAGTTGATTATATATCTCCCCCACTTATAACATGCAAACTGCTGAGGGCAGGAGACTTGTCTGTCCTTGTTCAGCCCTGAGTCACCATGCCATTGAATGAATCAGACAAATGAAGAATCTATTTTTATTTTCCTAAGAAAATATAGGTGTAAGAACTATCCAAATAGTTTCCAAGTACAGTAGCCTCTAAAATATAAGAACATTCCCTAAAATGTCTTGCTTGCGGCAGGCACTGAATTTAATTTCAGAACGATAGGAAAGGGAAAATAAATTATTCTAGTCACATGGAAAATGAAGAAACAACCAAAAGGAGGTCTCCCAACCCCCAAATTTTAATAGATTTCCTAAACAGTTTTGCTTTCTCACCATGAGTCTAACCTTTTTGTAACACTTCCTTTGCTATTAAAAAGTAGTTGGTTACTCCTGTTCTCCAAGCCAGGAAACATGGATTTTCTTTAGTTTCCACATGATCTGGCCCAAAGCATCGAGAAGGAAACTTGGATGTTTCACTTGGCATCTTTCACTGACTGAGAACCAAAGAACTGCAAACAAGGGAGATGTCTCCATCTTCCTAGGATGTCTTCATGGTAGAGGAAAGGCGAGAATCATGTATACCAAGATATTGTCCAGGAAATAACAACTGTGATTAACTCCCACTGGATTGGAAGAAAGGAGGGGAACTGGTAGATTTTCTTCTACTTCTAAAAATGTGAGCCATCAGAGCCTGGGTGTGCCATGTACAAGTTGTTGCATGGTGTGGGGCTTTGCTGTGGTTGTTTGGAGCATTTTGTCCCGGAAGTCTCTCCAAAGAGCCTTGCCGGCTGTTCCTGGCAACGTCGGGCCTGGCTTACTCAGATTAGTGTTTTAGGAGAGGTGCTTTGGGGTAACAGAACTGGCTTCATTTCCACCATGACCACATCGGCCCTGTTTTCCGCTATGCAAAAACAAAATTCTAAAAAATGTTACCATACCAAATTGTATGCTGCTTTTGTTTTATAAACAATTTTTTTTAGTCTGTGGAAACTGTAATAAAGACTAATAACATATCCAGTTGTTTTCCAGAGCGCCAACTCAACTTGGGGAACTTTTTCTCTCAGCATGAGGTCCTGTCTTTCTTTCCTAGCAGATACTCCTGAAATTCATCTCCATGTAGTCAAGTGCGTAGCAGTGGGGTCAAGTACTTGGCACCCCACCTTGGAACCATGAGCTTCTTTCTGCCTCTGAAAGAGGAGGTTTTGGAACCACCAACAGAGCTCCAGTGGGTACCAGCTAGAGTCAAGGAAGTGTTCTTGGAGTGGATCTCAGTTCTGCCAGGGAAGGAAGAGGCTCCCTTGTAAAGGGTGTGATGCATTTGGGGCTCACTTATCCCATGGGTAATGAGAATATTTCACGAAGGCTTTGATATTCCCAGATGCCTAGACAATTCCCTGAAGCTCATTGCTTCCAAATGCCTCGCTGCTCTGCGTACGATTTCATATGAGTCAAGCAAGATGAAAGCTTACAACAGGATGTCACTGATTTTCAAACACAAAGCAGGCGAAGGTGATAATATTAATGGAACAAATGTGCTCTAGGAGAAAATCTAGTAGATTCTTTCATTACACACATGACAAATCACAAAATCGGGGTGAGCGCCAGAAGCCTTTCCCTTGTAACCAAGAAAACTTGGGCTAGCTGCTCTAATCCCCTGAGGACAGATCCCATTTACAACTGATTCCAGCTACAGCTGAGGGAATCTGTGCAGTGTTTTTACTCCCAGATTGCACGAAGCCATGGTTAAGAATCAGACTGTCATCTTCAAATCTGACTCTGCCACCCATGACTGTGCCTTAAATTTCATGTCTATAAAAAGAGAAAAATAATATACTTACCTAAAAGTGTTGTTATAAAAATTAAATAAACTAATCTACAAATGTGCTTGGCATAGAGTCTGGTATATAGTGAGTGCTCAATAAATGTTACTTACAAAATAAAATTATTATTACCATTATAATTCATGGCACTATTATTACAATTTTTCACTGTCTTTTGAATTGAGATTGTCTGGTAGCCTGTATATTAAGAGGTAAAATACAAAATCACTGTCCTTCAAGGCGAATTTATTGGAAAAATACTACAGGTGATACTACAGATTTCTTTAAGTATGTTCTTAACATTCTTTTCTACTACTAGACTATAAGTCCCCTTTTAATATCTTCTTTACTATTCTTTCTTCAGAATAGTAGTGCCTGACACATGAGACTCCTCAAAAAAACATTTGCTGAGTAAATAAATGTTCTTTATTGATACAGAAAAAATTCATTCATACTTTCAACCTAAGAAAGCTGATTGAAAACAACAGTAATAACTACTGCCTGAGTAACCCCTACTATTCTTCCATCTAACACTCTTTCAGCAAAGGAATTTCCCTGGTGAGTATAAAAGTCCTAAGATTGATGTTGTTGTGAGCAAGTGAGCTCTCCATCCTTGCATTTCACTCTTCCTGGTGGTCTGTGTTAAAGAGATCTCGCTCTTAAGGACAAAATCTAAAAGACTGGCTAGAACATCTCCTTAGATACGTCATTTGAAACACTGACTCATTATTTTAATAGCATCTTTCTTAAATTAGAGTCAGAATTCTTTTCCCAGCATCATCCTTTCCATCTATTTTAGGACAGAGCCATCACTGTCTCATGTCCCCACTAATTGGATAAGTGGGTCTTTCTGACCTTGCAACAACTAAGCAGAAAGCATCCTTAGTGACTATAAAATTGACAGGCTTCTCTTTTTCTAAGTGGCAGGTATAATCTAGGACTTTTTGAACAGCACTTTGAGTTCCTACACTTTTCTATAAAGGGGTTTATATGTGAGTTGGCAAAAGATGGGGAGTTAACAACGCAGGGATCTACCACCTTCATTTCAAGCCATGTGCAAGGGGTTTCCATTGCACCACATGGAGAGAGTAACATGTTGGCAGATACCACCGTGTCTTGTATTCTGACTCCTACCTGGGAAATCTAGAAGCTGGGCCATGGGATAGCCGGCCTCTTTGATGGTGGAGTCAGGAGAGGGCAGCAGAGACTCCAGAGAGCTTTCCCCGCCTCTTCTTCTATGTGAGGATATAATGAGAAATCAGCTCCCTAGCAGCTCATAATGAGGTTCTCATCTACTGCAGTGAGAGGGCAAAGAAAGTTAAGGTCAAAGTGGCCAAGAGCCAGAAAAAGTTAAATGACCAACCAAAGCATATCTGTCATGCGGGGTCAGGGCCCCGGCTGGGAAAAAAACCGGACTGAACACTTGGAATCATGTGGTTGAATGCCCCTTCAAATTTTGAACTCCTAGACTTCTCTGAATTCTCTCAGCCCGAGAAATGCCCACTCCTCCCTAATAAGAGCAAGAACTTCTCCTTGCTTGAAGACAATGAAGAGGCCTCTGCTCTGAAAGACAACATATGCCCCCTCAGGACCTTTTCCCAATCTCCCCCTTACCAGTAGGCCTATAACTAGGATCAGGTCACAATATAATCCCACCAGTGTTAGACCATCCAAGGCTTGATAAGGGAGGAAAGGGACTATTCCCCAAAGGTACTGCAAAACATAGTCAATATGTACCAGCAGAAGCTGGGCACTCAGTACCGGGCTGAATTCTGAGGGTGCTTGATCAAGGAGGCTGGAACATAAGATTGAATGGGGTGAGCTTATTGATTTCAGAGCACTCTGACAAAATACAAGGTTTAACTTTCTGGCAAGGGCCCCAGGAGATGATGTAAACGCCTTCTAGGATATCTCCTAAAAGTAAGGAACAAGCAATGGACCACATCAAATGTAGTCCAAATGCCATAATTGCTGTGCCAGATGGTTGCAAAAGTGATTAAAAGGCACAGAGAAGTAGGCACGCTGGAGTGGACATAGTAAATAAAACCAGAAGATTCACAAATGATTGTGCTTCATGAGAAGGCCAAGACCGTTTACCAAGACCAGAAGGAATGTGCTGGTGAGAATGGCAGAAAGCTGCCAAAGTAACCTCTGTGAATCACAAGTTTGACCCCTGCTTAAAACTCTTTCCATTCTTCTGAGCATCATCAAAATGTTCCAGAGCCCTCCTCGGAAGGAGGAGGTACTGGTAAGAGAGGTTATCTCAGAAATAGACTTACAAAGCAATTGGTACGATGGGGCCCCCACAGCAGTGAAGGTCTGGCGGTGGAGCTTGACTGCCAGAAGTTAAGTAGACACAATTATCACAATGAAAGCATGCCTCAGTGGCAGCCAAGGGGGCCTGACCTGTGGAGATGTACTGAAATACCTAACAGAATATGGTGCCCATCGAGGCAAAAGAGATGGGCAGGCAACAAGGGTCATCACCAGTATTTACCTCCAAATAAATCAAGAACAGATGGCAGGAGCCTGAGGGCAGATACTCTAAACAATGTCACAATCTCTTGTCCAATTTCTGGACTTGAATCTGTTTTCAGGCTCAGACTCACTACTGAACTGGAGGCCAGTTCTCCAGGAGGAGGGACTCTGTAACACCACAGCAAGTATACATGGTCATCATTTCCCCAATCCTTCCCCGAGGCACCTATGGTCATGGACTTAGATAACTACACACTGAAGAAAAAGAAATATTCAAATATTTCAAGGGCTGTTGGACAGAGTTGACATGAATACTCAGCAATCAGAACCATCACCATGCCCTCTATCTCAGGGTACAGGACTACACGGCTGGCAAAGGATCAAATCCTAGTCAAGGTCCAGTTTACAGTGTGTTCACTGGATCCATGAACTCGCACCGTTGTCCTTTCCCCTGTCATTGAATGTATAAGTGGGTTTGATATACTTGGAAGTTGGTGCAAGTTCCATACTGGGTCCTTGACCCATAAGATAAAAGCTACCATAGTGGGTAAGACCAAGCAGAGGTCTCTGAAAATGTACTACCCTCTCCTCAGTCAAAAGAGTAAATCAGAAACAATATTGCATCTTAGAGAAATGGCAAAAATTCGTTGAATAATCTATTGTCATCATCCAATATCCATTTGGTGTATTCAGGGGCTAGAGTGGCAAAATAAATGGAGATATCATGAGACCTCCATGAGGGGGCTACCAAGCTGACTGAGAAGCAATCGCTAGAGAGGTGGGAGAAGAACCAGGAGAGAGTGAAGCCATGGAAAGCAAGGAATTAAAGCACTTACACCAGCAGAGAAACAGAGTAGGTCTGAAGGTGTCCATTGAATTTGGTGAGCAGTGTATCACTAATGGCCTTAGAAATGGCAATTCTAGCCAAGTCATTCACTCACTCATTTAACAAATATGTACTGCATGTGTCAATGGGGAGGAGAGAAGAGGAGAGGAGAGGAGAGGGAAGAGAAGAGCTCCAGGCAGTTGGGATAGGATGTCCAAAGCTCAGCAGTTGATGCAGGGAAGAGGGTGTTTTCCTCTTCCAGTTACATTAATTGGTGGGTAAGGGAAAAGTCTATGGGACTTATGTATGATTTCCTCAATTTCTTGATGAAATAGGAGCAGAACCATTTTCATCATAGGAGATGGTCTCATGGTATCTGGGAAGCCAGGTACGGGTTGGTTGTGTTCAAACAAAATGACCACAGACTCTTCCTCAGCCTAATAGGGATGGCTGTTGTATCAGCTGGGGTCCATTCAGGAAAACAGAAACCAAGGAAACCAAGCTAGGTGTTACAAATAGAGGGCAATTGGCCGAGCACGGTGGCTCACGCCTGTAATCCCAGCACTTTGGGAAGCCGAGGTGGGTGGATCGCTTGAGGTCGGGAGTACAAGATGAATCTGGCCAACATGGCGAAACCCCATCTCTATGAAAATACAAAAATTAGCTGGGTGTGGTGGCAGGTGTCTGTAATCCCAGCTACTCAGGAGGCTGAGGCAGGAGAATAGCGTGAACCCGGGAGGCAGAGCTTGCAGTGAGCCAAGATCACGCCACTGCACTCCAGCCTGGGCGACAGAGCGAGACTCTGTCTCAAACAAACAAAAACAAATGGAGGGCAATTAAGATGGAGAACTGGTTGCAAAGATGGTGGAAGTCTAAGAAGGCAAAAAGGCAAGCATGGATAGCCCAAATATTCGTAACTACAGGAAATAGATGTTAGTCAAAGGTTAGGGAAAAAAAGGAGAACAGGTCTAAACCCTGGGTCAGAGGAGAGCCCCCACCTACAGGCTGGTGCTCAGACCTCAGGAAAGGGTGTGACTGGCTGGTGCAGGTTCTGCAAAGAGGGAATAGTGCAACTGGTTTGGGGAGTGCCAACTGAAGCTGGGGCTGACGCCATAGCTGCACTTTGCTGCTGTTTTTGCCGTAGCGACACCAATGCTAGAAGCAGAAAAAGTCCCTCCTCTTTTCATAGTCTAATCTCCCTCTTCCTATTAGCCAATCTCCCATTGCCTAATAGAGAGCCAACCAGCAAGAGTTTCTGGGAAATGTATTTTGCAGACCCCAACCCCATCATCACAGAACAGAGCATAGAACAGTGGTTTGGGAGCTGAAAGACAAGACGTGAATGCTATGGTCTGAATCCCTGTGTCTCTCCAAGATCTATATTTTGAAATCCTAACCCCCAAGGTAATGGTGGTAGAAGGTAGGGCCATTGGGAGGTGATTAGATCATGGGGTCTAATTTGGTGTCTCGTGAGGGCCTGTTTTCTGGTTCATAGGTGGCACAGAGCCCTCATGAATAGGATTAGGGCTCCTATAAAAAAAACTCCAGAGAGATCCCTCGCCTCTTCTGCCATGTGAGGACACAGTGAGAAAACGCCATCTATGAACAAGAAAACGGGCCCTCACCAGACACCAAATCTGCCGGCTCCTTCATCTTGAATTTCCCAGCCACCAAAACTGTGAGAAATAAATTTCTGTTGTTCATAAGTCACCCAGTTTATGGCATTTTGTTATAGCAGCCCAAATGAACTAAGGCCATAAATAAAAACCACAACTATATCAGAGTATAGAAATGACTGGAGGGACATAAACGAAGAGGCTGGTGCTCTGTGGCCCCAGGGCCAACAAGTGTGGGTGCTTTTGCCCACCAGGGAGCCCAGCAGGTGTGAGCTATGACCAGGCATTTCATTTCCTCTTTGGTGGCTGGTATTGCCATCTGCAGAGAAGTCACAGAGCCTGACAGCAGAGAGAATACAGCATTGGCAATGGTCCTGAGCACATCTGGCCAGTGCTCTTTGTGATTGCAGAACCTGGGGTTCAGGAAGGCTCTCCACAGTCTCTTCCTCGTTATTACGATTTTCCTAGGTAGAAAAGCATTCGAAGGGCTTCCTAGGGCAGCCAGACCATGTGAACTAAATTTAGAGGAGAATAAATTGCAAGCCATGTTTGGAAGAGAGTTGAAACATCTCCTGTTTTCCCTTCTTTACAACATGGGAAGGACATTTTAAACGTAAGTGAATGTTTAAAAATCAATAGCTTTCTTATATAGCAAAGGTAGCTAATTGGAAAATATAATAGAAAAGTATCCTATTCTTAATATCAATGGAAATTATAAATATCTAGGAATAAACTTAACAAGAAACATGTAGAATCTACTTACAGTTGAAAAAAACTTTGAAAATTTAAAGGACCGAAAATAGCACTGGAATAAGAGGAGAGATGTAGTCTACTGAAAGGTTAAATATCATTAAATATAAATTATCCCCCAACTGATTCAGATGTTTAATAATGTTACAAAGCAAAACCCCACAGCAGCTTTTGGCCTAATATATGTCCAAATATCCAGAAAAATAATCATTTTATACAATTTTATAAGAAAATAAATGACAAAATTATTCTAAAAAACAGGTTGGCTATATGAATCAAGGATTATTTTAAATCAAGTCTGGATGGTTCATGGTCAGAAGTCTGAGACCAGCCTGAGAACAGAACAAGATCCTATCTTTTAAAAAAATCGAAATTAAAATTAAAATAAAGAGAATCTTAAGTAAGATATTTATACAGACAATTAAAAGTCATATTATCTTGAGTACTCAAATATATGGGGCAGGCACAATGGCTTACGCCTATAATCCCAGCACTTTGGGAGGCTGAGATGGGCAGATTGCTTGAGCTCAGGAGTTCAAGACCAGCCTGAGCAACACGGCAAAACTCTGTCTCTACAAAAAATACAAAAATTAGCTGGGCATGGTGACACATGCCTGTGGTCCCAGCTACTCGGGAGGCTGAAGTGAAAGAATCACTTGAGCCCGGTATGCGGAAGTTGCAGTGAGCTGAGATCATGCCACTGCACTCCAGCCTGGGTGACAGAGTGAGACCCTGTCTCAAAAGAAAAAAAAAAAGATATAGGAAAAGTTCAGGATAAATGTTTAACAAACTCAGATCACAAACACCTAAATGTTATCAATGGTTAACCCTAGTTAATGAAATTCTCAGTAATTTTTATTTTATTCATTTTTTTTTTTTTTTTTTTTTTTTTTTGACAGTTTTTTTTTTTTTTTCGCCCAGGCGGGGGTGCAGGGGGGCAATCTCGCCTCACTGCAACCTCCGCCTCCTGGGTTCAAGCTCTTCTCTGCCTCAGCCTCCTGAGCAGCTCAGATTACAAGCACCTACCAACACGCCCGGCTAATTTTTGTATTTTTAGTAGAGATGGGGTTTCACCATCTTGGCTAGGATGGTCTAGAACTCCTGGCCTCGTGATCCACCTGCCTTGGCCTCCCAAACTGTTGGGATTACAGGCGTGAGCCACCGCACCCGGCCATATTTTATTCTTTATATTTTGGGGTGTGTTTCAATTTTTACCATGAAAACCTTATTTAACCAGAAGGGGGGAAAAAACTATCCTTTCAAAAAGAGGAAAGGAGGGGCACTTGGTTTCCTCTAAATTTTCTTTCAAAAATTCAATAACTGTAAGTGCTGATATATGCCAGGCACTGTGTTGCAGTCTGCCATTTGAAGGTCAGACCACTCCGATCAGAGTTGAGGGTCTACACTAGGATGCAGGAAAAAATGGGGATAGAAAGATGGATTGAACCAGGTTGTTCATGGCATTTTAGGTCAGACAAGGGAGACTGGACTCTATCTTGCAAGCTTTGAAGTGTAAAAGGTGATTATGATAAAGAAAAACTAGGAATGTAGCAATTGCCTGTTAAAAAAAAAAAACAAAGATAGACTTTGATTCCATCCTTCTTCCTACTCTGTGTAGGGAATGGTTAAGCACCACTCCATCTTTTGTATCACTGGGCAGCTATCTCCAACTTATGAAGACTAAGCCAATAAAATGTAAGCATTGAAATTCCCTCCTTTCTGTACAAGGCCCATAGAGACAGAAGCAATCTGTACCAAAGCTGTATCAGACATAACAAAATCACAGGAGCTTCAGACAGCAGGAAGGGAAATGTGGTTAAAAGAGATGGACTTTTAGCTGGGTGTGGTAGCTCTCACCTGTAATCCCAGCACTTTGGGAGGCTGAGGCAGGCAGATCACTTGAGCTCACGAGTTCGAGACCAGCCTGGGCAACATGGCAAAACCTCATCTCTACAAAAAGTACAAAAATTAGTGGGGCATAGTAGTGAGAGCCTGTAGTCCCAGCTACTCGAGAGGCTGAGGTGGGAGGATGGCATGAGCCTGGGAGGTGGAGGTTGCAGTGTGCCAAGATTGCACCACTGCAGTCCAGCCTAGGTGATAGAGTCAGAGCTTGTCTCAAAAAAAAAAAAAAAAAAAGCAGACACACACACACACACACACACACACACACACACAGAGATGTACTTTTTATGAGGGTGAGGCATAAAGGGATGATGAGAAGTCATCTCGTTTGTTGACTTGTTTGATCCTCTCTCTATTGCAGACAGGAACATCTTGTACAATATCTCTAGTGAGACCATTCAACTTCTAGGAGCACATCAGATTTCCATCATAAAGATGTTCTCCAAACCAAAATTCATGACTTTTTGCCAAAAACTTCTGATTGTTTATGTTGGTGAATTATGGCACCATCTACTGAAAATTGATAATCATGTTAGACTTTTCTCTTTCTCTCACCAACAGCATCCAATCACTCACCAAGTCCTGTCAATATTATCTCCTGAGTTGCATTATTTAAATTTAAGTCTTCGGGCTGGGTGCAGTGGCTCACACCTGTAATCCCAACATGGCGGGAGGCCAAGGCAGGCGGATCACTTGAGGTCAGGAGTTCAAGACCAGCCTGGCCAACATAGTGAAACCCCATCTCTACTAAAAATACAAAAATTAGCCAGCGTGGTGGCATGTGCCTATAGTCTCAGCTTCTCGGGAAGCTAAGGCAGGAGAATTGCTTGAACCCAAGAGATGGAGGTTGCAGTGAGCCGAGATTGTGCCATTGCACTCTAGCCTAGATGACAGAGTGAGACTCTGTCTCAAAAAAAAATTTTTTTTTAATAATAATAAAATAAATTTAGATCTTCATAATTTTTCACTCGGATTACTATGACATGTATCTCCCTTCAGTCCATTTCCCTCCTAATCTATACTGCCATCAACACACGCTTGGGCCGGGCACAGGGACTCATGCCTATAATCCCAGCACTTTGGGAGGCCGAGGTGGGTGGATCACTTGAGGTCAGGAGTTCAAGATGAACCTGGCCAACATGGCGAAACCCCATCTCTACAAAAATACAAAAATTAGCTGGGTGTGGTGGCAGGTGTCTGTAATCCCAGCTACTCAGGAGGCTGAGACAGGAGAATCACTTGAACCTGGGAGGCAGAGGTTGCAGTGAGCCAAGATTGTGTCACTATGCTTCAGTCTGGGCCACAGAGTGAGACTGTCTCAAACACACACACACACACACACACACACACACACACACACACACACGTGCACGCTTGAACAAATAACTTGCCTGCTTTAAATATTTCAGATCCCTTATGAATCACTTAGACCCTTCATAGTCTGGTCTTGTGTGCTTCTTCAGCCTCTTTCCCTGACATTTCCCGGGAACATGCTGCATTCCAGCCATTTCAAACTATTTTGAGTTCCTCAAATAGCCCTTACCCTCTGACATTGCCCTGCTTTTGGTTGTGCTGTTTCCACTGCAGTCCCCCATTCGCCCGATAATCACCGTTTGTTTGCCCATCAAGATTCAACCAAGGGGTGCACCATCCAGGAAACCACCACTGATCCCCCAAATCTGAGTTCTAAGTCCCCACTCCGTGTTCATACAGTACTCTCCTGTATCAGCATTCATTTAACTGCTGGAGCTGTTTAAACGTCTGTCTCACTCACCATACTGAGAGACCTGTGGAAGGGACTAGTCTTTTATTGTGAGCATCAGTTATACTGGTTTGCCCAGGACCATTCTTTTCCACTGGGCAAGTGCTACTCCTTTATTCCATGTGGTTCAGCTAAGACTATTAATCACACTTCCCCGGCCGGGCGCGGTGGCTCAAGCCTATAATCCCAGCACTTTGGGAGGCCGAGACGGGCGGATCACGAGGTCAGGAGATCGAGACCATCCTGGCTAACACAGTGAAACCCCGTCTCTACTAAAAAATACAAAAAACTAGCCGGGCGAGGTGGCAGGCACCTGTAGTCCCAGCTACTCAGGAGGCTGAGGCAGGAGAATGGCATGAACCCGAGAGGAGGAGCTTGCAGTGAGCTGAGATCCGGCCACTGTACTCCAGCCTGGGTGACAGAGCAAGACTCCGTCTCAAAAAAATAAATAAATAAACACACTTCCCCATCTACCTACTTGCAAAAGGCTTGGGCACGTGACCCTGGCCTGGCCAATCATGGCACCATATCTTCTTAACAACAATGTCTGATCTAAGCACAGGAAAACTGAAGACAGTCTTTCCATGACATTAATATATGGAACCAGGAAAGAGAAGATTCTTCTTTCACTTTGGAATTCAAAAATGATAGTAGCCCTGAACCATCAGCAGCCATCTTTCTCCTCTCATGAAAAGAGCATGTCCATGGATTTCAGTTAACCCTAGAGAAGGTACAGTGAGAATATGGAAGTAGAGCCTGAATAATTTTATTTTGCCCCTAGATCTAGCATATGAGAAGCAAACATGTTCTGCATTTCCAAGTTTATAAGCCAAGAAATTCTCCTTTGTGCTTAAAGCATTTGAGTTACATTCTGACACTTGTAATCAAGAATCCTGACAAATACATCTTTGGAATTTGTATCTCCTCTGAATTATAGTGACTGGTACATAGGACTCAGTAAAAATATGCTACATGGATGAATGAACAGCTTAGCAGAAGGTCTGGGGAATAACCTCTGTGTAAAGTGAATTTCTGCTGCCCCCAAAACTGCCTACTGTCTGCTGTTCATCAACAATGCACTCACTTCTTGCGCTTTGATGTAGAGAGGCCATACCACCTGTGTCTACATGTGGTTACTGCTTAAATAATACTTACGTAGTTAGCAAGTGGCCAAAATGTCTATTAATCTGTAAACACTTGGAAAGAATCCAGTTTGTATTATTATTTTCCTGGTTTAAAGTGTTAAATGAACCAAAAGTTAGGGAAGCTCTTATCAGAAAAGCCTCATGCCTGATCCAATCCACTGAACAAGAGATTTAGGAGCTCTCCATCTGATATTAGTCTTTGGAAAAGGAGCCTTGACTTAAGTGTGCTTGAGCCTGTGACTGTGGGTGAAAGTGCGTGAGTGATGATTTTCCTTCTTGCAGGTACCAATAGGGTAAATTCTCAAGTGTATAGCTACTGAGGACTCTGCCTCAAATGGAAGAAGGCAGAGCTTCCAAACCATTAGAAAGTTAATCTCTTTCCCTGTTTTATGGAGAATAAAAGGTGGGCCTTTTTTTTTGTTTTTTGTTTTTTTTTTTTTTGAGACGGAGTCTTGCTCTGTTGCCCAGGCTGGAGTGCAGTGGCGCAATCTCAGCTCACTGCAAGCTCCACCTCCCAGGTTCACGCCATTCTCCTGCCTCAGCCTCCCGAGTAGCTGGGACTACAGGCACCCGCCACCTCACCCGGCTAATTTTTTTTTTTAATTTTTAGTAGAGACGGGGTTTCACTGTGTTAGCCAGGATGGTCTCGATCTCCTGACCTTGTGATCTGCCCACCTCGGTCTCCCAAAGTGCTGGGATTACAGGTGTGAGCCACCGCGCCCGGCCTTTTTTTTAATGAGCAAATTTTGTTCGATTTTAAAATGTTTTTCTCCATATAAGGTAAACGTTCTATTCAAAGTTATTTCTCTCTTTTTAAACGCAGCAAATCAAACCTTCTTTTAACACACATGTGAAAGTCATAGCATTTTATGTTCTAAAAACAAGCCAAGGTTCTCTACATCAGAAACAATTCTGCTTGAATCCACTTAACTTATTCAAATATTTAGCAAGGTCAACAGGATGCTTCCGAAATTTTTTTTTTCAATTATTCCTTAAGGTCAATAATCTAAAATTGCCAAAAATGTGATGTATTTTTACAGCAAAAAATAACTATGTGAAGAAAAATGAAAGCAAAAATTAGAACTGGCTTGTTCATGTGCTTTTGAGGGGTTAGTAAAATCTAAAAGTATATGATGATTTCTGTTTGAAAATTAAGGGTCATGAACGAGCCAAAACCAGGCATGACCCGTTCCCAGCAGAGAATGAGAAGGAGGATTTTCAAAGAAAGTAGTGGCTTGTACAGTGATTTTGAAGTTTTCACAGAGTTCCCACATTTACAAAGAAAAGTCAAGGATTGCAGGGATTTGGAATAAGGTAGAGAAGGTTCGATTGCTTTGTGTAGACACTGGGAAGAATCTGAAAAAGCATTTTTGTTCCTGGGAAGGGGGTAGATGAGAGACTGAGCAGATGAGGGAGAAGGAAGGAGAGAAAGGAAACCATAGGCAGGCAGATGGGGGAACCGGGCAGACAAAGAACGTGTAAGAACAAGCCTACTGGCTGGGCGACAGTGGTTCACTCCTGTAATCCCAACTATTTCAAAGGCTGAGGCAGGAGGATCGCTTGAACCTAGGAGTTTGCAACCAGCCAGGGCAACATACTGAGACCTTGTCTCTCCAACAAAATTAAAAAATTATCCAAGCATGGTAGTACATGCCTGTGGTCCCAGCTATTTGGGAGGCTGGAATAGGAGGATCACCTGAGCCCAGGAGATCGTGGCTGCAGTGAGCCCTGATTGTGCTACTGCATTCCAGACTAAGAGACAGGGCAAGACATTGTCTATAAAAAAGAAAAAAAGAATAGGCCTATTAGTTAGATGCATTCATTTATTTAAACTGATAGCTAACACGCCAGGCATGGTGGCTCACACCTGTAATCCCAGCACTTTGGGAGGCCAAGGCAGGAGGACCACTTGAGCCCAGGAGTTTGAGACCAGCCTGGGCAACATAATGAGACCCTGTCTCTACAAAAAACATTTTCTTTTAGTTAGCCAGGTGTGGTGGCACACACCCATAGTCCCAGCTACTTGGGAGGCTGAGATGGGAGGATCACTTGAGTTCAGGAGGCCAAGGCTGCAATAAGCCATCATTGTGCCACTGCACTGCAGCCTGGGCAACAGAGTGAGCCTGTTGAGCCTGTCTCAAAAAAATAAATATAAATAAATAAATAAATAATTAATAAAAAGACAGCTAAAAGTTGTATATACTTATGGCATACATCATGATGTTTAGAAATGTAGATGCACTGTGGAATGGCTATATCAAGCTGATTAGCATGTGCCTTCCCTCACAGGCTTATCATCGATTTGTGATAAGGACACTTAGGATCTAGTCTCAAGTTTTATTTTAAGCTATGTTGCTACATCTCCCATTGTCTTAACAAACTTTAATTTGCCATACATAAGGAGGTTGTTTGTGATTAAAACACACACAACAGGCAAAAAAACAAACAAACAAACAAAAACAGCAGGGAGGCTGGTGTGGAATGTGGAATGGTAACCTTTCAAATCATAGTGGAAAGAGGGAAAAGTTTATAAGGGCAATTGTGAAGGGTAATAAATAACGATAGACAGGCTTGAGCAGAGGAAATCTAGATTGAAAAAAATCTGTATACGCTATATAGGAATAAAAATGTATTAAAGTCTTATGATTATTTCACTATGCATGTAGGTACATTATTTGTAAATACAGCTAGAAACTGTAATTATAGAAAACATTTCACATGGTCTTTAATATTTAATTAGTCTCCCCACTGGAAATCAACCACGTAGAAAAGAAACGCTTTCTCAATAGGTTAATATTAATTACTTAACAACCCTGACATTGATATTTATGGAATACTTATGAAACAAGCTTTCATGAAGTGGAAACATGTTCATCCGTCTACTGGGAGGCTTACGGCATTTTTCAAAGTGTCAAATTCACTTTGCGCTCTGCCTCTTTGTGTTGTGAAAATCTGAAATTACTGTTGATTTGAAGAGTCTTCAAAAGGCTCTTTTTTTATCCCAGCTGCGAATAAAAAAAATCGGAACAGATTAATCTGGTATTCTTAAAGTATGTCACTTCCTAATCTTGCAACAGGGAAATGATAACCATATGAAACAAAGAAGTATTACGAAGTAGAAGACACTAGCGAGGCAATGCCAACGTATGCTATCAATGACACAAAAATACAAAATTAGAAACCAGCCTTAGGAGGAAGTAGAGAAAGACAGTAAGCATCTGATGTAGTTTGAAGAATGTTAGGAAAGATGCCTCACCACTAGAACAACTTTGTTCAGAACCACAGCACAGCGGTGCCTGGTGATCATTTATGCTTACATCCATTCTTTCAGCAATATATATTGAATGCCTACTCTGCCCTATCTTCACCTTGGTGCTGGATGCAATGACAAACACAGCCCAGTCACTGTCCTTGGGAGCTCATTGTCCAGGTGGGGAGGCACACAAGTAAAAACAGTTGCAATACACTGTGCTAAGTATATCACAGAGATACTGGTGAGAATGGGAATTTTAGTGAGGCACGGCATCTCACACTTGTAATCCCAGCACTCTGGGAGGCTGAGGCGGGTGGATCACTTGAGGTCAGGAGTTCAAGACCAGCCTGGCCATCATGGTGAAACCCCGTCTCTATTAAAAATACAAAAATTAGCTGGGCATGGTGGCGCATGTCTGTAATCCCAGCAACTCGGGAGGCTGAGGCAGGAGAATCACTTGAATCTGGGAGGTAGAGGTTGCAGTGAGCCAAGATCACAACACTGCACTCCAGCCTGGGCAACAGAGTGAGACTCAGTCTCAAAAACAAAATAAAACAAAAAAAGAAAGGAATTGTAGGTAAGGAATGATGACAACTTTGTATGTAAACGTATGCTAAATATCAAATAAATACACAATTCAAAACACTTTTTTCTCTCTAATACCTGCAGGTTCCTCTATTAACTAATCCTGTTATGAGAGCTTATATGTAATGGGGCAAGGTACACTAAACTCCACACTGATTCCAGTTCTGACTCTGCCCCTTACCAGCCTGAAAACCCCCAGCGACTCCTGTGAGGCCTCAGAGCCTTAATAGCCTCTTCTACAAAATTAGTCATTTGTCCTGATGATCTATAACCTACTTGTCCAGCTTGACAGTCTAAGAAGCTTCATTTAAAATGTAAATGTTATCCTCAAAGGGTGATGCATGAAACCAATGGGACTTTATTGTGCATTAGTTAATTAAATTAGCTAGCCTGTCACCTTGCAGAGCCCTGAGAAAAAGGGACACAGGTAAGATTCATCTCAAAAGATGGGGGAAGAACTCTAGATTTTGGGTGGGTGAGAGAACCGGAGATCTTGGCAAATAGAGGCAGTGAAAGGCATTGAGCCCCTGGAGGATGTAACATGGAAGAAGGAGAATCACAGACAAATTTTTAACACATTATAGGAAAGTGTTTTTCAGCCTTGCTTTCAAAATAAAGCATTAAAACATGTAATATGATCAAAGACTGCAACAGCTTCAAACTATCTATATAGTAAGGGCTTGGGCCAGCTGTCTGGTTGAAAAGAGTCGCTCAGGGACGCTCCTTGAGGGTATATTTGCATTACATCTGCACAAACAACTTTTACTTGGACTAGAAGTTTATCTAGGATGATGGATATGTAGGGGGAGTGAGGATAAGATTATATGGGACAGTTTAGGGCCCAACCAAGTGACTCCCTTGACACCGAGACTGACCAAAGAAGAAGAAAGGAATTGAAAATTCTCTTCCTTTTCCTTAGAAAGCACCTTCCATATCTCTACTTAGCTCAAGCAGTTAGCTCAGACTTCACCCCTCTGCTCACCACATAGCTTCCCACACTGACCACATCAACAAAAGTAAGAGAACTGATCTACTGTGCTTTCCTCCTTCCCTGACACACAAAAGACCCTGCCCAGATGCTATGAGCTTAGCAGCCCTAGCAAAGGACAGATGTAAAGGCAGGTGGAAGCCAGGCGCAGTGGCTCACACCTGTAATCCAAGCACTTTGGGAGGCTGAGGCAGGCAGATAACTTGAGGCCAGGAGTTCAAGACCAGCTTGGCCAACATGGTGAAACACATCTCTACTAAAAATATTAAAAATTAGCCAGGTGTGGTTGTGCACACCTATAATCCCAGTTACTTGGGTGGTTGAGGCACAAGAATTGTTTGAACCTGGGAGATGGAGGTTGCAGTGAGCTGAAATCGCACACTGCACTCCAGTCTGGGCGATAAAGGCAGGTTGCATTTTGACCTAGTTATTTGCTTTTGGTCTTTTTGTATAACCTAGCCCAAAAGTTTTGTTCTTATCATATTCCCTTCTAAGAGTAGACATTTTTATAGTGGATACGACCTTATTGTATTATTTTCCTCAACCAAAGAACTTTTCAGGGTAATACAAAGAGCCATGTGAACAATGGCTAGAGTTAAGTTATGGAGATATGATGGCTAGCAGAAATGGAGGACCCTGTGTAGGCATGAGGTTGAAGCAGCACCATGTTGAGTCCTGATAACCCACTGATCCAGGGTTGATCAGTTACACATATTTAAAAGAGTACAGAACTCTGATCTCAGAGTACTTGTTGAACTGCATTCATATTTTACATAATACATGTTAGATTATATTTGCCCTAAGTAAACTCTGACACCAACCTGTTTAAAGTAATTTGAAAGACGAGATGCCCCCAAATAAGTTCTTCATTTGAAAAAATAGAGACTGTATCCACATCCAGTCATCTCTTTTACACAAACCGCTTTTGGATGACTGAAGCAGACATGCGTTCACCTATGATTATGCTCCTTGATTTCTCACATCCAGCAGGGTCCTTGCATGGGTCAAATCTTTGCATGTTCAAGGTCCTGGCAGATGCCTGGCTTTCCTCAGAGTAACGCTGCTCCTTTTGCTTTTCTGCTTGGGGTCAACCCTGATGACTGTAACCCTGATTCCTGCCCTCCTACTTCCTCCAGAGCTTGTTTCATCAATTGCCCCTAGTGTCCTATCCTACATTCCCAACCACCCTCTCCTTCTTTGTCCTCCCCCTCAGCCCATAACAATGCTTAAATCTCTTACATCCAAGTAGAAACTGTCCCTTTCCTCTGTATTCTCCCACTAGTTACCATCTCATGTCTCTTCTTCATATATAAACTTCTTTATGCGTTTTTTACTGTTTTTATAGCCTCATATCTATTAACCCTTCACAGGCTATTATCCTATTGCTATTTCTGCTAACAAGCAGTCCCACAAATACATGAGCATCAGCATCAAAAGCAGCTATGGGGCAGTGATGACCAGACTCAGTACCTGGTTAACATCTTCATGGATGTTAAACATTTCAATGGTGACAAAGGAAGTGGCTTACTAACCCCAAATACCTGATCTCTAAATAGCAGCTATGATGACGCACACCAAGCTGAATAGTTACAGTGGTGGTCTCCGGATTCATGCTACTCTAGTATTTCCAACCATTTTTAAGGCACCTCATTTCTTTCTTTCTTCCTTTTTTTTTTTTTTTTTTTTTCAAGATAGAGTCTTGCTCTGTTGCCCAGGCTGGAGTGCAGTGGCATGATCTCAGTTCACTGCAACCTCCACCTCCCAGGTTCAAGCAATTCTTTTGCCTCAGCCTCCTGAATAGCCAGGATTACAGGCATGCATCACCACGCCCGGCTAATTTTTGTATTTTTAGTAGAGATGGGGTTTCACCATGTTGGCCAGACTGGTCTCGAACTCCTGACTTCGTGATCTGCCTGTCTTGGCCTCCCATAGTTCAGGGATTACAGGCTTAAGCCACTGCGCCCGGCCCTCATTTCTTATATAAAATCCTCTAATTATACAAAATCCTCTAATGCTTCAAATGCCTATCTCCTATACTTCAAATGCCTCTATCTCCTATACTGAGCTCTGACTAATACAGTTTGTGAGACTGGAAGTAGTTATAGACAGCAGACTCACCAACGAGGATTTGGGAATGGTTATCTGATATGGTTGGATTTGAAGGTAGGGCTGATTCATTTGCCACTGAAAAATTGAAAACTGGCAGCCTGTGGCACAGTTGCAAAGAATTATTTAAACTGTCACACTGCTGGTGGGCTTACATTAAGTACCTCTTGAAGCATGCCTTTTGGTGAATCAGTATGGCAAGAATGGGGCACCCAAGGACTATGGGGCAGGCTGAATACTTCCAAGTCCCCGAAGAGCTTAAAGAAAGGCGCAGGCCTTTAAATTTCTTTAAATTCTAAGCTCAAGGCAAAATTAGAAGATTGGAGAGTTTCTGTAACTGCCATCAAACAATCTCTAATCTCTTAAAGTGAATGGGATGATATCCAAAAGTAAGATGCCAAGGCTGATCATGCGAGTTCTAAATCACAAATTAAATTGAATTCACAGCCTCACCGGGTCTTCTATGTGCAAGTTAGACTTTGATTAAGAAACAGAGGAACTTTGAGAACTGAAATGAGAACACTTGCGCAAATTCAGATTAATATGAGTCCTTGGAGCTCCCAATATCCACTGTACCTTGCTCACCAGCAGAAGCAATACTTCTTCCCCACCCAATCATGCCAGCTCTGCTTTGTGTGGAGACCCTGCAGTGACCTCCCTGAGATATTTACCTTCAAGAAGATGCCAAATATCCTTATGTTCCATCATAACAATTATCATTGTCTTTTGACCTATTAAAAAAGCCAAATCCCATCATGCCTCAGGGAGACAAGAAAATTTAGCTACTTAAATATTTGCAATTTCCTGTTTATATATAGCTCTAGAAGTCCAGGGAATATGTGTGATAATGGATCCATATAGGAGAAAGCCTAGATCAAACAGAAGGGTTTATTATCATCATGGATTCATTTGCTAGATTTTTGAATTCAGTGATCTAATTCAAGAGGATCGACTGAAATCCAATTTCAAAAGAGGCCTACCCTAAGTGTTATCAAAAATCCTTTGACATAATGTAGAACCAAAAAAAATCCAAAGACTTGGAGAGTTAATAACGTTAAAATGGAAATACCATGCATGACCTGTTCATCCACCATCTGCATTGGCCAAAAGAGACCAAAGAATGTTCCCTTCACTAAGACACAGAGTACATCTGTGATTCAAGCACCAATATCCTTTAAAACACTACAGTGACTGTCTTTTTTTTTTTTTTTTTTTTTTTTTTTTTTTTGAGATGAGGTCTTGCTGTGTCACCCAGGCTGGAGTGCAGTGGTGGGATCATGTTTCATTGCAGCCTCTACCTCCCAGGCTCAAGAAATCCTTCCACCTCAGTCTCACAAGTAGATGGGAATATAGGCACCGCCACACCCAGCTAATTTTTTTTTATCTTTTGTGAAGATGGGGGTCTCACCATGTTGTCCAGGCTGGTCTTGAACTACTGGGCTCAAGCAATCCTCCCACCTCGGCCTCCCAAATTGTTGGGGTTACCAGCGTGAGCTACTGCACCCAGCTGGTAGGGCTGTCTTATGTAGGAGATACTGCTATAGAAACAGACTCTCTGAGTTCCGTTGTGATGACAGAATTCTGGTGTGGCAGAGGACAAATGGCAGCAGTAACTGTCTCCCATGTAAGTGGCAGGAATATAGTGGTAATCATCAAGAATGAGGTTATGTATTATGGTCTTCCTAGAATTGAAAGAGATGGACAGAAAAAATGTCAAGAAAAAAAAGTCCTAAAAATTGTGGACTGATTTGAGTTCTCTCAATGAAAAGTCAGATTTCTTTACCCGATTTCCAGAAACTGATCCAATTTACTGTTTGATCCCATTGAATAAAGAAGCCAGATATCCATGAGGAAGGATCCTATGGCACTGTTCCAAGTATGAATTGTAAACTTCTTGTCTCCTTAAGAAAATCGAAGACATTTGCCAGGGTAATTGTGCACTGGGGAAAAGGAAATATCTAGACTTTGGGAGTATTACTAGACACTGGTTCTTAGAGAGTGTTACCCTTAGGGACACAAAAGGCAACTGTGATCCATTAGTAAGAGTAAGGACTTAAGAGGGTCAAGTGATACATGCAGTTTTGGCCAGACTCCATCTTGGCCAAGAGAGTTCGTGAACCCATTCTGTGGTTATTTTCCCATTCCAGAACACAAATTTGGAATACCATTTTGGCAAGTGGCAGAATCTCCACGTTGATTTCCTTATGGAAGAAAGGGACAAGTGAAGTGAACCAAACAGGGAATCAAAAACAATATCACATCCCTGAGGGATTATGTATAAATACCACTATCAAAAACTTGAAGGGTGAAGATAGGGGCAGCAGTGACAGCATAGTTTTAGATCTTGCCGAACCTTCCCATAAAAACATATAGAACAAATTGGTATAAAACCAAACACAACCAATATTTACAACAAAGCTAAGTGATGAGGTATCCCCACAAACCCCAAAATACAAATGGGTGGACAAAAAAACCACCAACAGTAACAACAAGATTTACATGTTATCAGCATCTGTGTTAGAGAAATCAGAGGAAAGCAACAACGATGCAACTGATGGACTGAGAATTCCCCAATAAGGCAACAGATACTGACGTCAAGTGCAGCGGCCTGATTTGAGAATAGCAGTAGAAATTCCGATAGTGGGTGAGTGTAAGGGGTCAGGAGTAAGGCCTTCAAGGGGCTGGAGCAGCCAAATCCCTCTGAACCCTTTAAACAGGCCCAACAGGACTTCCTTTCAGAACAGAACCACACAGGATAAACTTCTGGGAGTGGAATAGGAGAGGGGCAGGGTAGGAGCAACAGAGTTAAATGAAAAAGAAGGTCCAGATCAAAGTGAAGGAGGGGAACAGAGCTAGGAAATCTCAGGAAAAAAATGAAAAGAAAGAAAAGAAAGAAAGAAAGAAGGAAAGAAAGAAAGAAGAAAGAAAAGAAAGGCTCTATAAAGTGAAAAAAAAATCTCAAACAAGCCTCCTTTTAAAAGTTCAATAAAACTAAAATCAAATTTACACTAAAATGGGTAACAAACAAAGTATCAAGATCAAATACCATACAAGGTTTCTATTAAAAGGTGAAGAAAAAGAAAAAGGAAGGAGAAGAGAAGGAGAGGAAAAGACGGATCAGAATAATATCCCTATAGACAATGAAAGCGTGTCTGAAAGTCATGCTCAAAAACAGATCAACTTGGGAGGCTGAGGCAGGAGAACTGCTTGAACCCAGGAGGTGAAGGTTGCAGTGAGCTGAGATTGTGCCACTGCACTCCAGCCTGGGTGACAGAGCAAGACACCGTCTGAAAAAAAAAAAAAAAGCAAAACTGTTACATACTATTTTAAAATGAGCTGAAAAATATTCAGAAAATAATATGATATAAATAAAATTACAAATCAGATTTAGAAAAAACTCAGAAATGGCATAACAAATCTCAAGGAAAAATTACCAATAAAAGTAAAAACTTTTTTATAAAGTGAAGATTATCATAGGGGAAAAATAAAAGCAAATAAACAGGACAAGTAATGCCTTGAAATTGGAGGGTAGAAGGAAGGAAAATTTTACAATAAAAAATTAATAACGAAAAATAAAGAATAAAGTCAAGAGAAAGTGACTAATGTTGATGATGGGCAGATAAAATCCAGCATATGGATCACAGGAGTACCTGAAGAAATCCAAAGCAGGGGAACAGATCAGATACTAAAGTCTTTCCTGAAATAAAAAATAACAATATTTGAAATTACTTACTGAAAGAGCGCACTGTGTGCTTAGTAAAAGATTTAAAATGGTTGTGCCATTTATATCATTACTGTCTCTCTTTTATAATAAATTCTCAGCTGGGTGTGGTGGCTCATGCCTGTAATCCCAGCACTTTGGGAGGCCAAAGTGGGCAGATCATTGAGGGTTTTTGAGACCAGCCTGGCCAACGTGGTAAACCCTATCTCTACTAAAAATATAAAAATTAGCCAGTCGTGGTGGCGGGTGCCTGTAATCCCAGCTACTTGGGAGGCTGAGGCAGGGGAATCACTTGAACCCAGTGGCCAAGATTACGCCACTGCACTCCAGTCTGGGTGACAGAGCAAGACTCTGTCTCAAAAAAATCAATAAATAAATTTTCTGTGTTTTAATTATTGACGTGGTTTCTGTCTCCTGACTGGACACTGACTGATACAGAAAATGGTACCAGGAGTGGTCCTAGGACATAGACCCTAAGATCTCAAAGACTGGATTTAGAGACTGATTTTTGGTAATGTCTGTGGACTGGAAAAAATGCTCAACTCTTTGTCAATGAAAAGTGGGATTCTAGGTAATCCGTGGCATGCAGTGGCATTCACAATTAATAAAAGTATCATCTCTGGTTGATGTGACGAAGTGTCTACTGAAGCATTAAGTCATATTTTAGTAAAATGACTGAGCTTTAAGAAAAAAGAAAAAAATCTTTCAGGCATCTAGGCAAATAGTGCACATGACTCTAAGGGAAAAAAATTATCTTATCAGATTTTTCAACAGCAACTTTTTATGCCAGAAGAAAATGGAGTAACGTACTTAAGATACTAAAAGAAAGAAAATGTGAGCCAAGGATTCTATATACAGCAAAACAGACTCATCAATATAAAAGGAGCAGGCAAATTGTTATCAACATGCAAGAACTCAAGGAATATTGTTCCCATGAGCCCTTCCTAAGAAACCTACTACCTCTGAGCTGACCAATATGGTAGCTACTAGCCACATGTGGCTATTTATATTTTAATTTGAATGAACTAAATGAAGTAAAATTAAAAATTCAATTCTTGCCGGGTGCAGTGGCTCATGCCTCTAATCCCAGCACTTTGGGAGGCCGAGGCGGGCAGATCACAAGGTCAGGAGATCGAGACCATCTGGCTAATCTGGTGAAACCCTGTCTCTACTAAAAATACAAAAAATTAGCCGGGTGTGGTGGCGGGTGCCTGTAGTCCCAGCTCCTCAGGAGGCTGAGGCAGGAGAATAGCTCGAACCTGGAAGGCAGAGGTTTCAGTAAACTGAGATTGTGCCACTGCACTCCAGTCTGGTGACAGAGCGAGACTCCGTCTCAAAAAAAAAAAAAAAAAAAAAAAATTCGATCCTTCAGTCAAACTAGCTATATTCCAGGTGCTTAAGAGCTACATGTGGCTAGTGGCTACCACAGTGGACAGTATAGATATGGAGCAATTCCTTCATCACAGAAAACTCTATGGGACAGCACCATACTAGCTAACAAGCTTCAGACCACCAAAATGATTGGAGAATCATTGACATAAGGACTAACGATGTGTATTAGATGTATATTTAATTGCATAACTAAAACTCAATAAGGGTTAAAAGGGAGAGATTACATTATATGTCTACATAGTCTGTCAAGCTAGATATATAAAAACAATTAAAATGAGGGAGATGGAAATAGCATAGGCAAAATAAAAAATATTTTTAAGTTATGCTTTCAGTAATCTTCATTCATGACGGTGGTACTAGTATTGCTATTCTGAGACTATTATATGTGTTATGTGGGACAAAGCAAAATAGATAATTATAGGATATTCTACTTCCATCTTGTCCTTGAGCAGCAGGATTGCTGATGTGGAAGAAAGGAGATACAGGTGTAGCATAGAAGAGATTAGGTAAAGCAAACCCTATTGCCTGCATCTAAACTGGAAATATCAGTACAAACTAGAAATCATGATCACCTCAGTAATAATGAGCTTCCCTTGGGCCCAGACTGTGGTTTTGAAATACCATTTACCATTTAAGGAAACCATGGATTTTTGGAGAAAATGGCTTACAAGATGTGCCTTGCACCTGTTGACATGCCAGATGTCAAGGAAGCTATCAAAAACCCCGGGATCATGTCACAAAGATCCAGGAGGCAACCTGAAGAGGCTCCTGTGGACCAAAGATGGGACAATTTCAGCATCAGTAAAAACTGCAGTAGATTAAAATTCATCAAATATGTTTAAATCCATGAGTTTATAATCATATTAAGGCAAAATGCAATGAATTGTTCACCTTGTGAGGATAAAAAAGAATCCAATTCACTTCCTTCAGAATTAAAAGAAGGAAGTCTTTACCTTGCCTATTCCATATGAACTGACTAACCACATGGTACATAAAGAAAAGGGTCTCTTTATAAAATTATTTCAGCTCATATGAAACAAAGTTATAGAAAGTCACAATTTTAAAACCTCTAATAAATAAATGAGTCTAGGCCTTGAGCATCACTTGCTGCTAAAATGATAAAAAGAGCAAAAATCAGATAGATATTATATGCCTTCTGATGAAAGAACACCACCTATCGTATTGCCAGGGGAATTGAATTTGAATCCAATCAAGCCTCTGGATCCAGCTGCCAATTCACAGAAAATCAGAGGGTAGAGAAACACATTGAATTGCTCCATGCATATGCAATTTAGAACTGTAAGACATTGGGAAAGATTTAAGACTTTGGGAAACTCTACAGTTCAAATGGGCTGGTATAAATTGTAAGAAAAAAAAAGAAAGTAGGCACAGAGAAGGAGCCTTAGGTTAAAAGTGACTGAAACATATAAACTTTGAAATGGGCATGATTAAACTATAATATTTAATGATGCACACTTAGATGATAAAAGCTTTAAAAATGCAAGGAAGTGATCACTTCATAGAATTTAAGATCACTGTTACTTTTGAAGGGAAAGAGAGAGCTGTGACTGGGATGTGGCACTTAGAGGCTTCTGGGGTGGCTGGTAAACTTGAATTTCTTGACTTGTTGGTTACAAGGGTGTTCACCTTAAAGTAATTCATTAAGCTATTAAAAATAAGATTTGAGTCAGGCGTGGTGGCTCACGCCTGTAATTCCAGCACTTTGGGAGGCTGAGGAAAGCGGATCACGAGATCAGCAGATCGAGAAAATCCTGGCCAACAAGGTGAAATCTCGTCTCTACTAAAAATGCAAAACTTAGCTGGGCATGTTGGCACGTGCCTGTAGTCCCAGCTACTCAGGTGGCTGAGGCAGGAGAATCGCTTGAATCTGGGAGGCAGAGGTTGCAGTGAGCCAAGATTGCACCACTGCACTTCAGTCTGGTGACAGAGTGAGACTCCCTCTCAAAAACAAATAAATAAATAAGATTTGAAAGATGAAACATGCTGAAGTCATGATTTTTGTCATAGCCCCATTTAATTCACCACTATGGCCACTGCTAAAAATGTACGGGTTTGTTTTGCTTTGTTTTGGTTTTTAGAGACAGGGTATCACTTTGTCGCCCACACTGGAGTGCAATGGTGCGATCATAACTCTCTGCAGCCTCAAAACTCCAAGCAATCCTCGTACTACAACCCTGGGTCCAAGCAATCCTCGTACTACAACCCTCCAAGTAACTGGGACTACAGGTGTGAGCCACTGTGCCTGGCTTGAGTTTTCGAGAATGACAACGGATTCTCTTAAGTTTAGTTACGTGGCGCGTGTCATTTGCAATTACTTTTTCCAATATGTTCTCTTTACTAGAGTAAATCAACACAGCCTTGGCACCTGGAATGCAATTATTGATCTGATAAATACTTTGTGCTCTATCCCAATGAGCAGAAAGTACCAGAAGAGTTCACTTTCATCTGGCAGGAAAGCAGTTCACCTGCACTGTTTTACCTGAGGACCACAGCAACTCTGGCTCTGTAAAAATTTAGCCAACAGGCCATTGATCGCCTCCCAATCCCATGGGACATCATGGCAGTTTCGTACATTAATGGTATTGTATCCTTAAAACGCTGTCAATAAGAAGCAGCTGTAATCCTAGATGCCTTGATAAAATGCATCAACATGAAAGGGTCTGAAGGAAACCTCACAAAAATCCAAAGCTCTGCCACCTAAGTACAGAGATGCTCAGACGGCATCTTAGGATTTTGGAGCAACTCACACCACAGTTGGATAAGCTGCTGGATCCATTTATCAAATAACACCTAAGGCTGCCAGCTTTGATTAGGTACCCAAGCACATGACAACTCTCCGGCTGGTCCGGGATGCAGTGTATCTAGCAGAATCATGGCACTCAAAGTGTGCACGACAGATGAGGACGCTGGACAGATAGCTCCAAAAGAATAATCAGAATACAGGCGCCTGGGGGTTAGAGCAAAGCCAAAAAAATGTATGATCAACTAGATCAGGAACTCAGCCACTCTTCCACAAATACATAGTCTCTTTTTAAGAAACATCAATGTTTTCACTAATAGAGACTAACTGTTTGGCCATGGGACACCAAGGGACCATGCAATCTGAGCTGCCTGTTATTCACTGTGTATTATCTAACATGTCAAGCCATCAAATTAGGCATGCATAACAATACTCCAAAATTAAGTGGAAGTGTGGGACGTGAGAGTGTACTAAGGGAGGTGGTAAAGGCAGTAGTGAGCTGCAGGTCACTCACGCTCCCAGTGCACCTATTCCAGTGGGACTGTGGCCTCCTCTTCAGCTCACTCTGAAAGCTTTGTGGGCAATCACTTACAAAGAGTAACTTGAGGAACAAAAAAACAATCTGCAGGACCATACACCAGCTAAAAGTGGACCGCAGGAGCATGATGCCCTACTTAAGGGAGACTCTGAAGGACAGTAGAAAAAGGTATTATAGGCCGGGCGCGGTGGCTCACGCTTGTAATCCCAGCACTTTGGGAGGCCGAGGCGGGCGGATCACGAGGTCAGGAGATCAAGACCATCCTGGCGAACACGGTGAAACCTCGTCTCTACTAAAAATACAAAAAAATTAGCCGGGCGCAGTGGCGGGCACCTGTGGTCCCAGCTGCTCCGGAGGCTGAGGCAGGAGAATGCCGTGAACCCGGGAGGTGGAGCTTGCGGTGAGCCGAGATCACACCACTGCACTCCAGCCTGGGCAACAGAGCGAGACTCTGTCTCAAAAAAAAGAAAAGAAAAAGGTATAATTCTTTTAGTAGCAGAACTTCAAGTGGTATATATGTCTGTCCCCTTTGCCTGGAAGGAAACAGATAAGGTACAGATCTACAGCAATTTGTGGCTAGTGCTGAATGGTTTAGCTAGATGGTTAGACTTGGGAGAAACAAGGTTGGAGGGTGGTAACAAGAATGAACGGAAGAGCATTTTAATAATGGGCCTCATAGAATGGCCCCAGAGTGTAGGAATATTTTTATGCTGCATGGATGTTCATCAAAGGGCACCCACTGCAGAGGAGGTCTCAACAACAGTAGGAAAAGGATGATCTGATCTGTATCAGTCAGCATCTTTCCTACTCATGCCAGAGCTTGTTCATTGTGTTCACAAATAAAGTGTCCATAGCAGTAGAGATGGCTGCTAGTCGTGGGTTCAATAACATAGAAAGATTTCTCCCCTCATCCTGTTGGGTCTGGATACCACTGATGCTGAGTGCTTAGTCTTCCGAGTCAGAGACTCAGTTTAGCCCTCTCTGTGATACCATACCCTAGGGAGACCACAGAGCCACCTGGTTTCCTCAGTAACATAGAAATTTGTTCTAGAGGGCCGTGCGCAGTGGCTCATGCCTGTAATCCCAACACTTTGGGAGACCAAGAGGGGGTGGATTGCTTGAGCTCAGGAGTTTGAGACCAGCCTTAGCAACATGGTGAAACCCCATGTCTACCAAAAATACAAAAATCAGCTGGGCATGGTGGCACGCATCTGTGGTCACAGCTACTCTGGAGGCTGAGATAGGAGGGTCGCTTGAGCCCAGGAGGTAGAGGTTGCAGTGAGCCAAGATCGCACCACCGCACTCCAGCCTGGGTGACAGAGTGAAACTCTGTCTCAAAAATAAATAAATCTGTTCTAGGTATGGATTTACCTAGAGTAAAGGTATTATCACCAAACTCTACCTTAAGAAGAGTTGGATAGTGATGTTTAAGGGAGGGATGAAGGATAGGAAGATCGACCAGGCCTGACAGCTCATGCCTATAATCCCAGCACTTTGGGAGGCAGAGGTGAGAGGAATGTTTAAGATGAGGAGTTCAAGACCAGCCTAGGCAATGTAGCGAGACCCCTCCCCCAACCCCCATCTCTACAAAAAAATGTAAAAATTAACCAAGTGTGGTGGTGCACCCTGTCATCCTGGCTACTCATGAAGCTGAGGCAGGAGGATTGCTTGAGTCTGGGAGGTCAAGGCTACAGTGAGCCATTATCATGCCACTGCACTCCAGGCTGGGTGACAGAGCAAGAGATTCTACCTCAAAAATAAATAAATCAATAAGGATAGGAAGATCAAGTACAAAGTACCATTTAAAAAAAAACCCAAAAGCTACTTAAAGTCAGGTTATATCTGCCAGGTGCTACCACAATCCCTGTAACCTCCCTGCTGTTGAACTTCTCATACTTCATGATGATGGAAACTCATGAGAACAGGTGGAGTGTCTCTGTTGCTTGCCATTTTATTTGCTAGTTCTTAGCACTGTTCTAGGGATGTAGGAAAGCTCAATAGATATGTACTAACTGTTTTCTGAATCTCATACATTTTAATATTTATTTGCTACTCCTTAGCACTGTGCCTGGGACATAGGAAAGTTCAACAGATATATGATAAATGCTGAATTTCTTATATATTTTAATATTTATCATAATGCTTTTAAAATATTTTGGTCTATGCAGGTGCTCAACAGACACTTGTTAAGAGAGGAAAAAAAAAAAGATTATAATCAACTATGTCAGGAGTCAGAAAACTACAGCCTGTGGGCCCGCCACCTGTTTTTGTACTGCCCATGAGCTACGAACCGTTTTTACATTTTTAAAAGGTTGGAAAAAATCAAAAGAAGAATAATATTTCACAATGCATAAAAGTTATCTGAAATACAAATTTTAGTGTCCATAAATAAAGTTTTATTGGAAGACAGCCACACTTATTTGTTTACACGTTATCTAGGGTGATTTTGCACTACAACAGCAGAATTGAGTCATTATGACAGAGATCATATGGCCTGCAAAGATGAAAATATTTACTATCTGATCCTTCACAGAAAAAGTTTGCTGACCCCTGAGCCAGATCTTCCAAAGTAGAAAACACAACAGTCTTTAAGAAGATGGTTAATATAGTGTTGTTTCCTTCTTTTGCCCAATATCACTCCTTCACCCCAATTTCTACTAAAGAAAACAAACTGGTTTTCTTATATTTCATGGCTCTGAGGTGAGGTTTATTCTGAAACTTGCCAGTACCCATAGGCTCATCTTGGCCATGTTTGAAATATTTAGATACACAGTAGCCAAGATAGATAAATACACACAAAGAAATGGAAGGAAAATGACTGAGAACATCAGAGGAAAAGATGGAACACCACACTTGGGTGCACTGAATCCATAAAGGAAATTTTTCTTCTGTCAGTATCAACTCAAAACTATGTAATTAAAACTATCTTTATTGTAGTGAGATGTTTATTGTGATTACTGATAGAATTGTCTCAAAACTGATATTTACTGTAGTAGGGTTTGACCTGTATTTGGCGAAGCTATGTTTTAAAATAATACATTGAGATTCACCAAGGAACCATCAACTCTTCCCAAAGATAGAAATTGAAGAGTTTCTTTTCCTGAAATAATTATTTCATTAAATGTTACAAGTTGATATGTTTTAGTTATTTAACTTCTTCAGCAGTCTCTGCAAAATGCATCATTCCATCTCTCTACTATTCATCTGGAGGAAACACGTGCTAGTAACTGATTTCCCTTTATTTTTCCCTACATTCCAGATTCTTCATCGTTTAACTTTATTATAGGCAAGCAGAGCTTGGTCCATATTAGAGTGACAAAGACTATTTCCTTAATTACTGTACAGAGATAATAGCATTTATTCTGGCAGTTCCCATGTTATTCAATCAGGTAAGATCCAATACAAAAAAAAAAGCTGATTTGCCAAAAGGGAGATTAGCAGAACTGCCTACAGTCACATTCTATTTTTTGAAGTTTAAGGCTTTCAGGGAGCACTTCTTATTGGAAGTCCTATTTAAAAATTATGGAAGGATTATGATACTAGCGTCCACCTTATAGAGGAAAACAAGGAAGGCAAGTAGGCCATTTTAGAAATCACAACTTTTAAGCTAATTGCAATTTTGAAAGTAAACCTAATGGTACTGCAGAAAACAAGAAGAACAACTCTAATGTAATCCTGGCAGCATTGTGATTTCAAACTGCTAAACCATGCAATGTATTTACTTTTCCTTTGTGTGGGCTTGCATATTTACCTTCACCAAGGATATTTCTCTGTTTCGTGGTTATACATTGCAGCACTCATGATTGATGAATTATTGTCAAGGACAAACTAAGGCTCTTGCTTTTTACCAAAACGACTTTTTATAAAACACAAAACTTTTCCACAGGAGAAATGCAGATTCAGCATTATGCATTTTTGTTAACAGGTTTAACAGGATGGCCTACTACAAATGGTGACTAAAACGAGAGCAAATTTGGGAAAGCAACTGCAAAGGTAAGATTGAATTAAGGGTAAATATATGCAAATTGTCCCAGCCCTAACGCTGTCTTCTGAGGAAAATGCCAACGCTACTGATTATTTTTTGGAATTTAAAATGGCAGTCACCCAATTGTTTTGCCCTTTACTGCGATCACTAGAAGGAAATACTTCTAACCCAACCCAAAATGTCACTTCTAAAGAAAAATTATGTACATATTCCCACAGTAACCATAAAGCATGGTAATATTTTGTTTTATTTTACTTCTTTATCTTTTCAAGCTGTTAAGACAATTTCTTTTTTGCTTTTTAAATTTTTAAGATAGATATTGGGTCTCACTATGTTGCCCAGGCTAGTCTACTCCTGGGCTTAAGCCATCCTCCCATCTTGGCCTCCCAAAGTGCTGGGATAACAAGCATGCACTACCACGCCCTACATCCCCAACAACCCTCTTCTAGGGTTCCTTGTAATCCTATCTACAGAATCGTCCAGAAATTCTCACTGAGTCCATTTCAACACCCGAAAAGACATGCAAAGTGCAGGTACTTCTCTGTAATGTGATATACATCCTCTTGGTTAAAGTGTTTTAAAGTATCTCAGGAGTTAACTTACAAATTTCATAAATAAATACTGTAGTTCAAGTTTGGCCTCAAAAAATAAGAAAGGATACATGAAAGAAAACAAAAAGATCTGATGGAAATAGGGACAAAAAATTATTATTTGTTAATCCTGAGTGGTGGGTACAGAGATGTCTGTCATTTTCTGGTTTTCTGTATTGGAATGCTTCATAACTTTAAAATTTGTTTTTCTAAGGCCAAGGAAAGCTAAAGAAGTTACCAGGTGCTCAAATTCTAAATGAAGAAATGAGAAGGAATAGGGAAAATTGCACTGCATTTTTCTTTTTCAGGGGTAGTAAATTGAAGAAAACGCTGAACTGCAGTTGCATTGAAGGGACAATGATCTAGGGGGTCCCTGGGAGCAGTATTCCTATTCCACTGAAGGAGGTGAGCCAAGATACTTATAAGCTCTAGAGAACCTTTAACACAGGAAGCTATTTATCATAACAAGCTTGGTTGATACTGTTCCCATACTGAAGCAATTAGGTTCGCCTGTTTCGTCATACTTCATAACTTGGGATGATAGGTTTCCAAGTATGGTACAGTGTAGTAATTGAATTTTGATCAAACACACATGGCCCATAACCCAGTATGTGAAATTTTCAGAACAGTTCACAGCTTTTAAATATCCAGTCAACATGTTGCCAAAAGTACAGGATGTACTTGATGCAAGGGGGAGAGAAAGGGGAGGTCTGAATCTTGGTAGAGTTGTAAAACAAATATTTTTGTTCTTGTTCTCTTCTTATTTTTCAAATAGCAGTAGGGAGAGGCCATGGGATATCATATCAAAACTCAAGTCTTCCCCTTGCTTGTTCCATGTGCATAAACATCCTTAAGTCTCATTTCAGATCAGCATTTTCTTTTGCATGAAACTCTTTTCACGTCACAGGCCTGTTACACACGACCTGCTAGCATTCTCCTTCCAGCACTATCCAAAAAGTATTTCTTGACAATCTACTATATGTTAGGCACGGGGTCTCTTGGTAAACTCTTTTGAACAAGGAGACATGATCCCTGCCTTCATTTGATCTACTGTGGATGGAGAGAAGGACATAAAATACATAAAAACATCAATAATTTTTTACAATTGCAACCGCTAATAAGTAATGTGAAGGAAAAATAGGGCATCAGGGGTAACAACAATGGGGATGTGATTTATCCAGAAGGGATGAAGTGGAGAAGAGTAGCATGGACTGCATTTCCAAGGAAGTGCCATGTATGTTGAATTCTGAAAGATGAGAAGTGATCCAAGGGAGTGAACACTGAGAGAAAGTATTCCCAAAAGAAGTAGGCAAGTAAGCATATGGATAGGCCTTGAAGTAGGCAAGAGTTTGGCAAGTTCAAGGACCTGAAGTCTAGTATATTCAGTGAGAGAGCCGCTAAAAAGATAGTGGGGGCCAGACCACACAAGGCCATGCAAAGGATTATGCAAAGTGCAATCACTGAAAGCTGGTAAGCCAGGGAATGACATGATGGGAGGCAGGCAAGACTAGAAGCAGAAAGACTAACTAGAAGGCTTTGGCAATCGTCCAGCTGGGAAGTGATAATGGCTTGGAACACAGCAATAGTAAGGATGGAGAACAGTGGGCAGATCTGGGAGATATTTTGGAGAAGAACTGACATGATTTGGTGATAACTGGATGTGGGAAGTGAGGGAGAGGGAGGTTCCAAGGACATTTTCAGGTTTCTAGTTTGAAAGACTTAATGAATAAAGTCTAATGAATAACAACTTGTTAGTATAACCTGCAAGACTACACCAAAGCAGTAGGAGAGCCACACAACTTTCACAAGCTCCTGTGTCTGCAGGGGTGCTTGCTCTCTTTGGATTCTGTAGGAACAGAGGCATTAATCAGGTGCTGGAAATACAGAAATTTTCCACCAACATGCTCATCCAACTTTCCTTTACCATAAGCCAGAAGAATGTCTCTGAGCTACGAACATCAGACTTTAATATAAACTTTAAAATCTTACTCTTAGCTCTGCGGACTTGGTTATAGGTGTCTGGCAATTGAACTAGGAGAGCCTGAAAGTAAACAAATTGTCCCTTGGAAATTGATGTAAAAACCAAGCATGTTTCTTTATACATTCAACAGATTTTACTGAGCATCTTTAACCTGAGAAGTATGAGGTAAATTAGATGTGTTCCCTGCCTGGGCAAAGAGTATATTCTATTAGGGGAGAAAGAGGCATACCAAGATGTGCGAAGCACTGTTATGCAGTATGTAGTATGCCACGTAGATCTAGCAAGAGAGCGACATTGAACAGATGATGGGGAGGGGATGGAAATCGGTGCATGGGCATGGCTATGAAAGATTTCAAAGAGGCTGTATTTGAGACAAGCCTTGAAAGACCAACAAGAGTTTACTAAGCAGATGAAGAGGATGGGGGAGAAATTCCCCAAGGAAGAAGCGGCACAAACAAGGGCACGAGGGTCCTGAAGAGCATTGGATATTTGGGGCTAAAGGGTAAAAGAGCAGGGTGTCTGATTCCAGATTAAAATGTCATCCCTCTATTCTGAAATCTGAAAAACACTAGCAGCTTGATTTATCCGCAGTCACTTGTGCCAGGTAGAGAATCCTAATTCGTGTAGGCCCAAACCAACAAGAACCTCTTGATGCAATTGCTGCCTGAATATTGCAGTGTTCGTGGGAGCTTTGAATTTACCTATCCAGATGGGAGAAACTCTTTCCCGAAATTCATAAGCAGTCCCACAACTCCGCCAAGGCTACGGGACCCAGCTTTCTGAGGCGCCTAGAAAGACATGGCAGTGGCCCAAGGTGATGCTGATGTGGGCTGGCGAATGCACACAATAGAATGTCTGTGACATTTAATCTCATTCTGGCAAACTAGTGCAGCTGCCCTTGTACAACAAACGGGAAGGCATAGTGAGTGACCACCGCCAAAAACAAACAAACAAAACAAGTGTGTGCGTGCGTGTGATCTTCAAAATGTAATAGCTATTCAGACAGTCCTTAGAGAAGGAATTGGCAGCTTCGGCCTCCAAGACTGCTCCCCCACCTGTCTCCAGGCACTACAAACACAGCTGTGTAAGAAGGAGACAGTCAACGCTTCCAAGGAAAGAAATAGTGCAGTCTTGGGGGTGGGGTGATGATGACAGAACCTTTCTCACAAACCCACGTGGGACAGGGCCTTGTCTAGCAACCGCAAAAATAATTGAGTAGGACGTGGTCAAGCTCTTTATAAAACTTCATGTTAAGTAAAATCATTCAAGATCCAACTCAATGGCCACCTTAAACCCATGTTTTGAAAGCATGAGACAGAGCACACGATTCACGCTCAAGGGAGAACGAGGTAGCATGCATTCTGGCAAGACGCACATTCAGGTTTGCTTCCTGTATCAAGATGAGACCTAAAGAAGATTTATGCACTGTCATAGAACTTGTAGTTCCTCACACAAAACACAGAACTTCCTGGGAAGGTGCCTAGAAACTTCTTTATCTGTATTTCTCCAGGCTGCAAAGTGCACACATTTTTAAAGTTCAACTCTTAAAAAAAAAGAAAGAAAGAAAAAAAGTCAACAGAGGCAAGATTTCAACAGACGCCGGTCCAAATGTTAGCAATTCTAGAGTGGTCAGGGGTTTGCCGCTCGCAAAAGTAAGGGGGAAATTAGAAGAAGGAAAGAAGTCGTTTTCGAAGATGAAAACCAAAGCAAGGAGGTATTTTTGGTATCATTTTAATCACAAAATAGCACGAATGCGGTCTGTGCCTGTGCGCTACCCAAACGTCGATTTGAATACCACTGAACGCTAGTTTGAAAATTTCCATTTTTGTAATTTGCTTTCTTTTGTTAAGCCAAGACTTGAGAGAAACCTGGCAGCCGTCTCCAAGTCTGGCACGATTTCACCTCAGACGCACTCGGTTGGTTTGGATGTTGAGGGAGACCGCACAAGAGAGAGGGAAAAGGAGGAAAAGAGCTGGGGAGCAAAGCTACCGCTCAGCTGCCGCCGCAGAGAGCACGCCCGCGGCCTCTCAGCCAGGGGATCTGGCTCCACCTACAGGAATCAGAAGGCAAACCTAGTAGACGCCTCGGCGTCTGCAGGAACCCGGTGGGGGCTGGGGGGAACTTTGATAATTGCCTAGAGCATATCCTAGCCAATAGGAATGGGGGTCGGTGGAAGTGGTAAGGATTGGGAAGCAGGGATTTCCATGACCAGATCACCCACAGTCATATCAGATTCAGCAATTCTTACTTGGAGGAGAAAAGATATCATGTCACCTCCTATGACCTGGAACCTATGACTGGTTCCAGGTAAACCACATTTGAATGCAAAGGCAGCACCTCGTCCCAGGACAGGCCCAGCACATACCATGCTCAGGCAATAACATTTCAATGAATGAATGAACTGAATAATCCAATCTATCAAACAACAGAAACCTAATATGATAAAAAGAAACAACGCCCCCTACACACCCCAACACTGTTTTTCAGGTATATGTATGAGTTGCCACGCATTTTTGACGGCTGATAATTGCTACAAAAATCCTGCACCACGTAGACTAGTCGTGTTCCACCTCCGATGTGCCAGAGCAGTGACTGAGAACCACCGATTTCATCCCATGCCCTCATTTGCCAACGAACAAATAGAAGCTTGAAGAGGTTAAATGCCTTTTCCCAGGTCAACCAGTTTGTTGGTGATAGAACTGGTTTGGGGCTACATTTTCCTGACCTGTCTGGTGTTTGTTTTCTAAAGGCAGGAGACTCACTTTGCATTGGCCTGCTGAATGCCCTCAGCCAACTGGCTCTCACAGGAAGTTAGCTTCCCCCACCCACCTGTTGGCCTGTCCCTGGGCTTCTGCCCCAGCTTCTGCTCTGGACCACAGCCTTTGCTCATGCTGCCGTACTCCAAAAATCAAATGCTGCCTGGAGCTAATGCCAATGGTTGCTAAACTTATGAATTCATTTCCTAAAGCCTAAGGGACAGAATCTTTGAGCATGTGGGTTAGTAAGCTACAAACAGGCAGGTGCTTTGTTTTGGCAACACAAGTGTCTTATATACAATATCTCCTCCATCTATTTACCCAAAGCACTTAATAAGCAGTTACTGAGTTTCCCAATGATAGTTATAGAAGAAGATGTTATTTACCAATTGAAAAGGAATTTTTGCCATAGGCAGTTAGCACTCAGTTTCCAGATGAAAAGGTGAAGATCCTTCTGGGAAGTGAGATGCTGTGTACATTATGTGAGATGAATATGATCCAGGAAAAGATGGGGATTAGCAGATCCAGATTCTTTTTTTTTTTTTTTTTTTTTTTGAGACGGAATTTCACTCCTGTTGCCCAGGCTGGAGTGCAGTGGCGTGTTCTCAGCTCACCACAACCACCGCCTCCCAGATTTAAGCGATTCTCCTGCCTCAGCCTCCACAGTAGCTGGGATTACAGGCACCTGCCACCATGCCTGGCTAATTTTGTATCTTTAGTAGAGACGGGGTTTCTCCATGTTGGTCAGGTTGGTCTCAAACTCCCAACCTCAGGTGATCCACTCATCTCGGCCTCCCAAAGTGCTGAGATTAGAGATGTGAGCCACTGCGCCTGGCCTAGCAGATCCAGAGTCTAACCACAGCCTATCTATAAAATGGAACTAATATTGTCTTGACCTCTGAATAGATTAAAAATTAAGCATTCTTATTAATCACAATATTAATAATGACACTGAACTATTACTAAGTGCTTACTACATTCCAGGCTCTCAAATGACCACTTTACATGCATTGTCTAACTTATCCTCAGAGCAACCCCATACAAGTGGCAATTATTACCCCCATTTTACAGAACAAGAGAATGGAAGCTCAGAAGGGTTAAAATACTCACCTATGGTGACAGTTTACAATGGTAAGGCCAGTGGTGGGAGCCCAACTCCTATCTGACTCGGGACTTCAAAACATTATGTAACACAATAAATGCCTATTAGCTGATTCTATGCCAGTGGCATTCAAATATCAATCTCTAGTTCTGAGCTTTCAAAGGAACTCTGTGCTTCTATTCCCAAATGCTCAAAGAATATCATTAATTATATATTCCACTATTGTCTCAAACTTAAAAGAGCCTAAGCCAAACTCTTTCCTTCCTTTCATAAGCATTTACTGAGAGCCATTCATGTTCAAACCTCCATGGTTTGGAATCTAGGGCAGTGGTTCTCAACTGGGGTGATTTTGCACTCCAGAGGACATTTGATAATGTCTGGAGACATTTTTGGTTATCACCACTGGGGCTGTGGAGTGCTACTAGCATCTAGTGAGTAGAGGCCAGGAATGCTGCTGAATGTTCTGCAATGCACACAGTAACTCACCCCTCAAAAGAATTATTTGGCCCAAAATGTCAATAGCTCTGAGGTTGAGAAATTCTGGTTTAGGAATATAAGGATGAATTAGATAGCTATAATCAATCATCTGATGTAAGAGATATACGTGTAAATTTTAAGCACGAATTTGACCTAGATATCTGTGTGATGGCAAGGGGTCCATCAAGAGCTATGAGGTTTATTATAGGCTGGAGAAGTCTTAGTGGAGGAAGTGGCACTTAAGCCAGGCATTAAAGGAGAGATAAGATCTGGATTCTGGATAAAAAAGAACAAACAGTGTGCAGGGTGTGGGTGTGCATGAAGAATGTTGGTTTATTTTAATTGGAGTGGAGGAGGTGTGAAGAGGAGTAGTGGAGAAACGGGCGTAATGTTTTGTTGGGGCCAGACCAATGGGCCTGAATGCAAAGAGAACTTCGGACTTTAGGTGTAAGTAATAAGAAGCGATCTAACATTTTCACATGGGGTGTAATATGATCACCATGTTCTAGGGAGATGAATCTAGCAGCTGAATAAAAAATGGATTGCAGAGAGTAAGGAGCTGGAGACAAGAAGACATGTTATAACACTATTGCTACAGATTTTGCTATTTTAAAATAAACCACTTAGCTATTTTTGTTATTATTGGTACCAATCAATAATTGAGTGATTATTGTGATTTAGGACCTAAGCTAAACACAATATATATATAATCTTACTTAATGTTCCTCACTTTCATAAGGATTTCCCCATTATATAGATAAGGTAACAGGGTCTTAGACCGGATAAGAAAGTGGCAGAGTCAGTTTGGAGTCCAGCTCTGACTACCAAAGCCTTTGCTCCTTACTACTTTGTGTGCTGGGCATATGGTCTGGATCCTTAACCTCTTGATCAGACCAGACTGTTCTCATTTATAAGGTGGGCAATAAAACCAAACAGCTCAGACCCCTACTGGGAATGGGACAGTCTAGGACAAAAAGCCTCAGGAAATCTGCTCCTCCTTGGAGGCTGGAGCTAACTGTAGGGATAAAAAGAGTGTTTCTCTGGGCTTTGGGGGGTGTGGAGAGCATAGGCATATATCCTATTACAAATACACCTACATAATAGCTTCCTTAAGTCTATTTTAAGTCCGTTCCTCCCAAGGAGATGGAAAGTAAGAATGAAAATGGGCACAATCTGGGACATCTGAATAAAAAATCAGATTTCTCATGTCAGGCCTCTCCTGCCTTGATGAGGTTGCAAGCAGGGGATGTGAAGCGTGGAATAGAAGGGCTTTGACTCCAAAATTCCTTGTTGACTTGGCTCCTGATCAGATTGCTAACTAGGTTCAGGTGTGAGCTCCAGTTTTGTTTCAGAGACCATTGGCCACAGGTGAGGAAGGAGAGGAACGGCGTCAAATGTATCTGTAGTCAGAGTGGGTGGCAGCACTGGAATTGGAGGGTGTGCCGACAAAGGCATGGCCATACGTGCCTGCTGGCACCAAGTGGCAGTGACAGGCCTCTAGTGGGCCTGCAACTAGGGTGTGTTTGGTGACCCAGGACCCCAGCTTTTGTTATGGAAGAAGATTCATTACAAGGAACAAGAGAAGGAAAGGACCAAAACAGTGGCCACCACTGAGCACCCAACGACCAGTAGATGAATTACATGTGAGAACCTCCTTGAATTCTCCCAGAACTGTCAGCTAGAAAAAGATGGTGGACATACTCACAGAGCAGGCAGGGCACAGCCAGAGAGACACTGTTTGATGGCCATCTCTGCTGTTCTACCTGACTTCTTCCAATGCAGGATAATCTTGAAACTATTTTGGAAAGTTTGTGATCTATAATTTAAAGATCAAGCACTGCAGAATTTCAAGATTCCAATTATTCTTTCTAAAATCCCACAAATTTAAAGAAACATAAGTTCTTGCCACACCTCTTAGATTTTGACATTCTAATAAATGTACTTTAAAAAAAAATCAGGATACAGACTCTCTCTCTAGCCTTGATTTCCTCAAGGTCAATGATTAAATCTGCAGCACTGGGCTCAGGAGGCTCTCAAGAAGTTTCTGCCAGGTTTAACAGGGTGCAACGTTTGCCCAAACCATCAAGAATATTCACTACATGACTTAATATAATTTTAATCCAACTTTTACTTTCACCTAGTAATAAAAAATAACCTTATGCATCAATATGCCTATTTTCACACAGCCTTTGTCCACAGTCTGTTAAGTTGTCCTAATACTAAGACCAAATGCCAATAAGCAAATGTTTTTCCCTTGAGAAAATCTGGAAGAGGGAATCACACTAAAACATACTACTCAGAAGGATCTGTTCCACTGGTTTTGCTGGTATAAGTGGCATAATTAGGCCTCTTCAAACCAAACAGTGTCCTGAGAAAGAACGAAAACCAGAAATCCAGGTTCTCATTGATAAGGCCTTTTCTCCATTCTGTTGCCCTTCATGAGCTATTCTTTATGGAAATGAAGCTTGAGACTAAAAGTACTGCTATCAAGACATGAGAGTCTCCAGACAACTGGAAACATTCCTGGTCAATTCACACACCCCACACCTCAAACCCTCTTGCTTGAATCCAACCTGGTAGATAATATATTGAAGTATCAGGTTGGCATTGAATCCCTATTGAATGTCTACTATGCAGTCAGTGAGCAGTTTCAAGTTATAGAGATTAAGAAGAAAGGCCCTAACATTTGGCTTATAAGCTAGTTGAAGAAAACATAGTGCATGCGGAACAGTGGAAGACAATATTCCTTCCTCAAACACTACTGAGTGCCTACTTTGAGCTAGGCCCTGTGCTAGACAATAGGGGTGCCAAAAGTAAATTGATTCCATTTTGTTCAATTCAACTCATTATTCATTCGGCATTTATTGATTGAATGCTTTTGTACTAGACCACTGCTTTTCAAACCTTAACGCATATGTGAATCACCTGTGGGTTCTGATTCAGTAGGTCTGGGATAGAGCGTGGGAGCCTGCATTGCTAACAAACTCATAGGGTGTGCGGATGCTGCTGGCCTGTGAACCACACTTTGAGTAGTAAAGGACTGTACAATATCCTAGTCCCCAGCTATACAGAGGCAAATAAAATAGCCATGACCCCTGCCCTACTGAGGCTGATATGCTAACAAGGAATGTAAATATCAAACAAGGAAGTAGAGTCAGCGCTGTATTTCCTCAGGTTCCACATTCATGTATTTAACCAGTCACAAATTGAAAACAGCCAGAAAAAACAACAACAAAAAATAACACTGCAACAATAAAGAATAATATAAATAAAAAATATAATATAGCAACTTATTTATATATTATTTTTATTACCTTAGGTATTATGAGTAATGTGGAAATGATTTAAAGTATACAGGTGCCCTCTGTCAATGACATTCTGGCAAAAAAATATATTTTTTTTTTAAAGGTAAAAACATAAAATTAGATACGAGAGTAAAAAGTTTTTTAATAAAATAAAAATAAAGTATACAGGAGGATGTGCATAGGTGATAGGCAAATACTATGCCATTTTATGTAAGGGGCTTGAGTATCAGAAGATTTTTTTATCCGAGGGGGTCCTGGAACCAAACCCCTGAGGATACTGAGGGAGGACGTTTCAATAAAATACAATGTTAGAGGAAGTCCAAAGTTATGTTGGGAGCATTGTGTGAGGGCACCTAACTTCATCTACAGATCAAAAAAACTCTCCTGAGGAAGTGATGTTTAGATTGACAAGAATTTACAAATAGTAAAGGAAGGAAGACTATTTCAGACAGAGGGAACAGCATGTCTGAAGGCATGAAGGTGAGAGAAAATTTAGATATTCAACAAATATTTACTGAGTTTTCCCATTGCCAGGCTCTGTACTGGGTGGAAGACCCTGGCACAGGGGAGACTACACCAGGGGACAGAGATATGGGAACAGATGACTTCAAAATAATGTGGCAGAAGCTCTAACAGTGGTCAGCACCGGGCACCAGAGGAGCACTGAAGAGATTGCCTAACCCATCCCAGAATGGATGGTATTGGAGCTGAGCCTCGACAGACCAGGGAGAATAAAGAAGGAGAAGAAGACGTGGCAAGGTGGGAGACCTGGTCCTTGCCTCCATGGACATAGTCTAGCAGGAAAGTTGGCAAGCTGACTGTATAATACTAATTATAGTGCAGTACAATAAGTGTCTGAGAACAGTGCCTAGCACATCGTAGGCACTTATTAAGTATCTGTTGAATAAATGAAGGTATAAATGCTGTATAATACTTATAGTGCAGTACAATAAGTGTCTGGGAACAGTGCCTGGCACATAGTAGGCATTCATTAAATATGTGTTGAATACATGAAAATATAAATGCTGTATGATACTGATTATCATAGAGTACAATACGTGTCTGGGAACAGTGTCTGGCACATAGTAGGCATTCATTCAACGTGTTGAATGAATGAATTTATAAATGTTGTGCTAGTGGTAGATACAATCTTGTAGTCCTTGAAACAATTGGGTACTAAATTAAGAGTTACCAACTCCAACCACCCACAGAGCTCAGAGCACAAAGAGCTCCAAAAGGGTGAAACATGAACCAGATTTGAAGGAAGGATCAACACTGTGGGATGAAGGTCAGCAGACATTCATCCTGAAAATGAAAAACTACCAGTATCACCACTGAACGTAAAGGGTGAAGAAAACAGGAAACGAACACAAAGCAGGATTTCTTAACCCAGGGTCCATGGTACTTCTGGGGCATCTATGAAACCCCAGAGATTATAAGCAAAATCCTAGGTATGTATGAGCAAGGCTATTTTACTGGGGAAAAAGACTAGAACTTTCATGAAATAGTCAAAGGAATCCAATAAGCTGAGTAGGTCAAGACTCTCTCGGGGAGAACAGGTAACCTACTTCAGATAGCCTGTGAATCACTTCACTCATGACAAATAATTATGCCAATGGACTCCCAACACAGAAAACCTTGGGTCTGAGTGAGCAGCAGTGGTTTCAGCCCTGCCTTTAAGTGGCATTTTTAGTATTTCCTTGCTGCTGCCTGTCAATCCAGACCTATCCACGTTGTCAGGGTATCCTTAGCAGCTGATGGAGATGCCTCTTTCCAAAAGCAATTTACATGCACCAAAGTCCTTCCTCCTAATGATTTTCCAGTAGGGAAAATGCCCTCTTGTTAGAATGTCCATTGTTTACATTTATCTGATCTTTTCTCACAATTTCCATTGAGCAGCAGTTGCTACAACCACCTGAGCATCGAATGGGCAATTAATTGGAACAGATTTACTAAATGTACTGGAGAAGGAAGCTGTATGCTTATGGACTACAGTCCTTTCATGGTCATGCATAATGGACCAGGCACTTTTCCACCCAGCTGCTTATGCTACCACAGTGAACACAAAATTTACATACCTGGAAGAAAACAATTTCTGAAACATTACTAATAAATGTAGTGAATTTGTCTGTTAGGATAAGCTATGGTATCTCCAGGGCTTAACTTTGCACCATTCTATTCTTGGTTAAAAGTATCTACAGTGTCTCCCTTTATTGTCTTCTTTCTAAAATATAATTTTATATTTTAATAGAAATGGCCCTTTTTCAACCAAGAATCAGGGCATTGTGAAAGAGCAATGTGCATTCCCCCTGTTTGAAAGCACAGGGACTGCTTGAAGTTTTTAGAATACAAAGTAACTTTAGAGTGGAAACCTTAGCGACCAGATTGTACTAGTAGGAGTGTAATGTTCAAAAGGAGAACAATGGTCCCAATCCCCTCAGGGTTAGGTACACTATATAAGAAATATTTGTATCCAGTACTTGATGCCACATCCTACGAGGGATAACGATAGGCCCATGAGGCTGGTAGGTGCTCTCAAAGTGAAGGCAAATGGCAATAGCTAACATTCCATAGAGTTCTTGCTAAGTGCCAAGCACTATACATTTAATCTTCACAACCACTCAATAAGAAACTATTAGGGGCTAAGCACGGTGGCTCACACCTGTAATCCCAGCACTTTGGGAGGCTGAGGTGGGCGGATCATGAGGTCAGGAGTTTGAGACCAGCCTCAGCAACATGGTGAAACTCCATCTCTACTAAAGATACAAAAAATTAGCTGGGTGTAGTGTTGTGTGCCTGTAATCCCAGCTACTTGGGAGGCTGGGAGAGGAGAATCGTTTGAACCTGGGAGGTGGAAGATGCAGTGAGCCGAGATCATGCCACTGCACTCCAGCCTGGGTGAGAGAGCAAGACTTCGTCTCAAAAAAAAAAAGGGAGAAACTATTAGGTTGGTGCAAAAGTAATCGCAGTTTTGCCATTGAAATTCATGGCAAAAACCATGATTACTTTTGCACCAAGCTAATACTATTATTATCCCCATTTTACAAATAAAGAAACTCAGGGTCATGCACATAGTAAGTGAAGGAACTCGCAGTGCCATTCAGTTCTGTCTGATTTCCATGGACCCTCAGTGTAGTTGTTATATTTTTATTTAATATTTATTTAATATATTTTTAATTAATCTTGCTAGAGATGATTGGTAATTATGACACTGAAATCATTGCAACTGTGTTGTGTGTGCATTAGTCTTGTCTCACCAATCAGAATAAACACACTGTGAAGGCAGTGACCACATTAATTACACACATGTTTACTTCCTAGGCCAAGCACAGAGCTGGACATAAGCAGGTCTTTCTTACATCTTTGGCTGAATAAAATAACTCATTTTGAAACACTTCAAAAACCAATTTACCCATGAGATTATTGAGGGTGTTGGTGGAAAGGACACTCTGGGGATATGAATTGTTATAGGGACATTTTAGAGGACACTGGTCATAATTATCAAAATGTAAAATGTGTAAACCCCTTGACCCACAGTTATGTTTCTAGGAGTCTACTCAATCTATTCTATAGAAATGCTGATACATATATGCAAAAATAGATAGAACTATAAAGATACATACATATATATGCAAAGGTATATATATAAAGATATATATACACCTAAATACATATATATTCATATATTTCTGTTTTATTACAGTTCTGTTTATTTTAGCAAAATAAAGAAGAAACAACTTAAATGCCCATCAGCAGGGGAATTGTTAAAAATTAGACTACAACCATACCTTACAATACAATATAGCCATTAAAATATTGGAGTAGATGTATTAGGTTAACCATATGAAACTGCCAATGTTTTACTGCTATTGACATAAATAACAATTTCATATGCTTTAACGTAATATATGTACAGATGTGAAAAGATTTCTAAGAATATTGGTAGTTGTGGCTCACGCCTGTAATCCCAACACTTTGGGAGGCTGAGGCAGGCAGATCACGAGATCAGGAGATGGAGACTGTCGTGGCTAACATGGTGAAATCCTGTCTCTACTAAAAATACAAAAAAAAAAAAAATTAGCTGGGCGTGGTGGCGGGCACCTGTAGTACGAGTTACTTGGGAGGCTGAGGCAGGAGAAAGGCGTGAACCCGGGAGACGGCGCTTACAGTGAGCTGAGATCGCGCCACTGCACTCCAGCCTGGGCGACAGAGCAAGACTCCATCTCAAAAAAAAAAAAAGAATATTGGTATTTGAAAAAAGCAAGTTGCAGAACAGTACCTGTAGTATGGCATATTTATGTTTAAGACATAAGACAAATATATAGAGAATAAATAAGAAAGGTACTCATCAAAAACTTAAGATGGTCATTTCTGAGCATGGCAGTTTTCATATTTTACTCTATAAAGTTCTGCACTGTTTCAATCTTTTGCTGATGAAAATTTCTTATAATTCCTTGGCTAGGCGCACTGGCTCACGCCTGTAATTCCAGCACTTTGGGATGCCAAGGCGGACGGATCACGAGGTCAGGAGATCGAGACCATCCTGGCTCACATGGTGAAACCCTGTCTCTACTGAAAACACAAAAATTAGCTGGGCGTGGTGGCACGTGCCTGTAGTCCCAGCTACTTGGGAGACTGAGGTAGGAGAATCACTTGAACCAGGGAGTCGGAGGTTGCAGTGAACTGAGATGGCGCCGCCACTGCACTCCAGCCCGGTGACAGAGCGAGACTCAAAAAAAAAAGAAAGAAATTATAATTTCTTTTAAAAATTTGTTTAATACAACTGATTCCAAAGTATTTACGTATTTTGTAAACATTATTTTTCTGATCTACAAGCTCCAGACTCTCAGAAACTCACCATGTTTCTTCACTGGGCCAGACAAGGAGAGTAATAAAAAATTAACCTTAATTATTCAAAGAAATCCAGATGGTGAGAAAAGAGTAAAAAGCAGACCTTCAACTTGGTCAAGACGATTGCCTGAAAATTTCCGCTTACCTTTCCTGTTTAAACCTGGATTTGCAGATGAATGTGAGGTGATCTGCTTTTCTGTGATTCAGAACTTCATAGAACTTGGCAGGCAAAGAATTACAAAGAAAGGAAGAAAACGAAAGGGGGAAGTGAGGTAGTGAAAGAAGATAGGCAGAACTTGAGCAAGCTTTATAAAGTAACAGAACACACCCTACACCCTTTGGAACAAAGGAACAAAGCTGATGGGACACAGCAGATGTTCTCCTTCCCAAACCATGAAAGCGTAACACTCTACAACTCCTCCTCACTCCAAGGAGTGGCCAGTGCTCCTTACTGGAATATCTGTACATCAAAGGTTTTTGTTGTCATGATTTCCTTAGAGGATGGATAAAAAAGAAAAAACACCATTACCAGAAACTGTCAAGTATGGTTTAACTGTGTTGCCATTTTATCTTGTTTCTTCTTTCTTCTAACAAATTTCATTGAGGTGTAGTTTACATACAACAACACGAACTCATTTTAATTGTACACATCCATGGGTTTTTGACGAAGCAATACACCCATGTAACCACCACCATAATCAAGATATAAAACATTTCCATCATCCAAAAAGATTCCTTTGTGTCAACATGCTTTGCTCAGAGTGAAATTGAAAAAAAAATTAAAATCAAACAAAAACGGCCAGGTATGGTGGCTACACCTGTAATACCAGCACTTTGGGAGGCCCAGGCAGGTGGATCACGTGAGGTTAGGAGTTCGAGATCAGCCTGGCCAACATGGAGAACCCTCGTCTCTACTAAGAATACAAAAATTAGCTGGGTGTGGTGGTGCACATCTGTAATCCCAGCTACTTGGGAGGCTGAGACACAAGAATAGCTTGAACCCAGGAGGCAGGGGTTGCAGTTAGCCAAGATTGCACCACTGCACTCCAGCCTGGGTGACAGAGCGAGACACCATCACAAAACCAAACAAAAACAAAACCATTCCTTTGTGCTGGTCTATCCCCACTCACAACCCTAGCCCCTGGCAACCACTGGTCGGTTGTCTGCCACTCTAGATTAGATTTTTCTTTAACATTTCATATAAGTAGAATCATATGGTATGAACTCTTCCGTGTGTGACTTCTTTCACTCAGCATAATGTCGTTGACATTCACACATGTTGCTGTGTGCTTTGATAGTTCATTCCTTTTTCTTGTTGAGTAGTATTCTACTGTGTGGCTAGGCCACAAGCACACCAAAGTAAAACTTTGGTTGCTTCTAATCTTTGACTATTATGAGTAAAGCTGCTATCAGCATTCGTTTGACTCTTACTTTTGAAGTGAAATTCAAACCTAGCCCTTTTGGTGGGGCATGGAGATGGGAGATAAAACTAGCATTTTTAAGGCACCTACTAAGAGCTAAGATAAAAGACAAGGAAAGAGGGGAGCATTCTTTCCATCTCTAAAGAGAGCACAATAAGGATTGTCCTGGCCGGGCACGGTGGCTTATGCCTGTAATCCCAGCACCTTCAGAGGCCGAAGCCGGCGGATCACCTGAGGTCAGAAGTTCGAGATCAGCCTGATCAACATGGTGAAACCCCGTTTCTAGTAAAAATACAAAAATTAGCCAGATGTGGTGGTGCACGCCTGTAATCCCAGCTATTCGGGAGGCTGAGGCAGGAGAATTGCTTGAACCGGGAAGGCGGAGGTTGCAGTGAGCCGAGATGGCGCCATTGCACTCCAGGCTGGGCTACAAGATGGAGACTCTGTCTCAAAAAAAAGAAAAGAAAAGAAAAACAAAAGGATTCTAAAAATTGAGCAAGGAGCTGGAGTCTCTGGAAATGACTAAGGCCCGAAATATTAAATATTTCTGCTCATAGTTGAAGACAAAACCTTATAAAGCCTTGGCGGCTCCTTCCCCCTTTATCAGGGACTTAGTTCATGATCAGGAGGCTCACAGAGTACTAGAAGGGAGGGTCCGAGTCCAGCCGGGAGGACTGCGGCATGGAGGGCAGCCTAGGGCGTGCTGTGTTTGTGCTGACGCTGGCCTCCTGGCCTCCCTGCTGCCGCCGAGCTCCGTACTGGTCCTAAACACCCGCAACGAGGATGCCCTGTGGCAGCTGGAGGCTGAGCTGGGCGCCAGGCGGTCTGGCTTGCACGTGGTGCGGGTGCGCGCAGACCTGGGCGCCGAGGCTGGCTTGCAGTCCACTGCTTGGTGCCCTGCGTCAGCTCCCCAGGCCCGAGGGGCTGCAGCGACTGCTGTTCATCAACAGCGCAGGCTCTCCTGGGGATGTGTCCAAAGGCTTCGTGGACCTGGGTGACTCCACTCAAGTGAACAAAGACTGGGCGCTGGACTTGACCTCCATGCTCTCTCTGCCGGACTTGCAGCGTCTTGAAGGCCTTCCCAACCAGTCCTGGCCTCAACAGAACTGTGGTTAACATGTCAACCCACTGTGCCCTGCAGCCCTTCAAAGACTGGGCGCTCTACTGTGCGGGAAAGGCTGCTGCTAACATACTGTTCCAGGTCCTGGCGTCGGATGAACCTAAAGTGAGGGTGCCGAACTAGGTAGGCCCCAGGTGCTCCCGACACAGACGTGCCCCAGCGGTTAGCCCGGTAGACCTCCCATGGACTCAGACATGCGAAAAGGCTGCAGGAGTTGAAGGCAAAGGGAGAGCTGGTGGATTGCAGGGTGTCAGCCCAAAAATGGCTGAGCTTGCTGCAAAAGGAGGTGTTCAAGTCTGGAGACCACGTGGATTTCTACGATAAATAAACCCATGTGTTTGGCTTCCTGAACCTTTCTGCTCGCACTTTCAGACACACCCCAGAGCCCCGTGGCTCCCCACACCCTCCCACGGTGCAGTCCTGCCTTGCACAGATAAACACTCATGTCTACTGTCCTACCCTCACACATAGCCTGCTGTGATGAGCTTCCAGGTCGCTGGCCTTACCAGTTGTCGGGAGTCTGGACTTGGCACCCTGGATTATGAGGAGGCTTAGGAGAGAGGTTATGGGTGTCCCTGTGTCTATCCCCAGGAATAGAATTTAAGGGATGGGAAGAGCAGGAAAAGAAGCTGAAACACACAAGAGAGGAGGTTGTGTCTCCTGCTCATAGCTAGTCCATGGGCAGAGGGAAGAGTGACCTGAGTCAAATAGGAGGACACATGCAGATTCACAGATGGCCTGGCGGGGAGGAAGAGCAGAAGGTACAAGTCCCCGCCCACACAGATGTCCCTTGCTGAAGGGAGCAGCACCTTCTGTTGAACTTTGTGTCCTCACTCTGATGTCTCCTTCCTCCAGAATCCACCACCCCTCCCCCAGGCTGGGAGAAGGGGCCCTTGGGTGTCTGTGTACATGGCCAAGGCAGATACAAATAAAATTTAAAAAAAAAAAAAAGAAGAAGAAGAAGGGAGAGTGTTGCCTAACCTTTTCCGTTAAGGCAACATTGCTACCTTTCATGGAGTGAGTGACTGAAGTCAAGGAGGAAGCCCTGCTTGGGATTAGAGAAACTGAAAAGAAATATGATGACTCATTAAAACAGTTTGAAAACTATAGAAAGGTCAATGATTTAACGCAAATATTGATTAAATGCCTAGAAAAAGAAAAGGGAGGCAAAAGTGAATGAAGAACATCTACTGCCCTTCATATGTGTCAACCATTGAGCTACAAGCTTTACCTGTATGAATTGAATTGATTTTCATAACCCTATAAGGCAAGTACTATTTTTATCTCCTTTTTACATATGAAGAAATCGTGACATGGAGAAGTTTAATAACCTGCCCAAGGTACACACAGTAGAGCAGTCAGATTCCAAATAACCTGCCCAAGGTACACACAGTAGAGCAGTCAGATTCCAATTCACTAACTACTGCTCTATCCTCTTCCTTGGCACTACATACCAGTGACTGCTGGAGCAACAAAAATGTAGAAAACATGGTCCCAGTCTTTGGAGGACTCATGGGGAAACACCAGACAATACTGTGACTTTGGGAAGGCGGCCTAATATTTCTAAATAAAATGGAAACTGATAATCCCTTTAATGTCCTCTTTACAAGGCTCATTTATTTATCCCATAAGTTCTTACTGAATATCTCTTATGTGTCAGGCACAGTACTGAAAGTTCCTCATGGAGCATATATTCTAGAAAGAAGACAAGGCAATATTCGTGTCAAAAATAGGCCGGGCGCGGTGGCTCAAGCCTGTAATCCCAGCACTTTGGGAGGCCGAGACGGGCGGATCACGAGGTCAGGAGATCGAGACCATCCTGGCTAACACGGTGAAACCCCGTCTCTACTAAAAACTACAAAAAACTAGCCGGGCGAGGTGGCGGCGCCTGTAGTCCCAGCTACCCGGGAGGCTGAGGCAGGAGAATGGCGTGAACCCAGGAGGCGGAGCTTGCAGTGAGCTGAGGTCCGGCCACAGCACTCCAGCCTGGGTGACAGAGCAAGACTCCGTCTCAAAAAACAAAAAAAAACAAAAAACAAAAATAGCCACCGGGCATGGTGGCTCATGCCTGTAATCCCAGCACTTTGGGAGGCTGAGGTGGGTGGATCACCTGAGGTCAGGAGTTCCAGACCAGCCTGACCAACATGGTGAAACCCCATCTCTACTAAAAATATAAAATACAAAAATACAAAATACAAAATACAAAATACAAAAATAAAGCTGGGCGCGGTGGCTCAAGCCTGTAATCCCAGCACTTTGGGAGGCCGAGATGGGTGGATCATGAGGTCAGGAGATCGAGACCATCCTGGCTAACACGGTGAAACCCCGTCTCTACTAAAAATAAAAAAACTAGCCGGGCGAGGTGGCGGGCGCCTGTGGTCCCAGCTACTTGGGAGGCTGAGGCGAGAGAATGGCGTAAACCCGGGAGGCGGAGCTTGCAGTGAGCTGAGATCCGGCCACTGCACTCCAGCCTGGGCGACAGAGCAAAAATATAAAAAAGTAGCCGGGTGTGGTGGTGCATGCCTGTAATCCCAGCTACTTGGGAGGCTGAGGCAAGAGAATGGCTTGAACCTGGGAGGCGGAGGTTGCAGTGAGCTGAGATCACGCCATTGCACTCCAACCTGAACAAGAGCAAAACACTGTCTCAAAAAATAAAAAAAAGCAGGGCACAGTGGCTCATGCCTGTAATTCCAGCACTTTGGGAGGCCAAGACAGGCAGATAGCCTGAGGTCAGGAGATCGAGACCAGCCTGGCCAACATGGAGAAACCCTGTCTCTACTAAAAATAAAAAAATTTAAAAAATAAATTAGCCAGGCATGGTGGCAGGAGCCTGTAATCCCAGCTACTCGGGAGGCTAAGGCAGGAGAATCACTTGAACCCGGGAGGTGGAGGTTGCAGTGAGCTGAGATCATGCCATTGCACTCCAGCCTGGGCAACAAGAGGGAGACTTCGTCTCAAAAAAAAAAAAAAGAAAGAAAGAAAGAAAAAGATATATAAGTAAATGGGGAGAGAAAGAGCGGGGGCAGAAAGAGACGGAGGAAAGGGGAAAGGGAAGGAGGGAAGAAGTTATTTTTGGACAGTAACAAGTGCTATGAGAAAAAGGAAATTGAATGATGGGATGAAGGGCAATTTTAAGTTGAGAGGTGGTTGTTACTTTGCATAAAAGCAGTCAGAGATGTTCTCTGTAAAGTGATGACATCAAACTGATAACTGAACAGTGAAAAGTAACCAGCCATATGCAGGTCTAGGGACAGTGAATTCCAGTTGGACAGAAGAGTAAGTGCAAAGATTGTGAATCAGACTGGTCATCTTATATTTGTGGAACAGAAGGCACCCAGCATGACCAAAACATGATGACCAAGGGAGAGAGTGGAAGGAGATAAAATCACAGAAGTAAGCAGGGACCAGATCATGAAGGAACTGAAATTTGATTTTTTTGTAATCCCAATAAGAAGTTATGAGGAAGGTTTTGAATTTGAAAGTGATTTTTTTTTTTTTTTTTTTGTTGAGACAGAGTTTTGCTCTGTTGTGCAGGCTGGAGCACAGAGGCATGATCTTGGGTCACTGCAACCTCTGCTTCCTGAGTTCAAGCTATTCTCCTGTCTCAGCCTCTTGAGTAGCTGGGATTACAGGCACCCACCATCATGCCCAGCTAATTTTTTGGGGTTTTTTTCTTTTTTTTTAAGTAGAGATGGGGTTTCACTGTGTTGGCCAGGCTGGTCTCGAACTCCTGACATCAGGTGACCCACCTGCCTCGGCCTCCCAAAGTGTTGGAATTACAGGCATGGGCCACCACACCCGGCCAAAGTGATTATCTTATTTTCATATTTTATACACTTCCCTGGCTGCTCTGTGGAGAATGGATTTGCGGGGACTAGAGGGAAAGTGGGGAGAGCAGTAAGGAGGTGGTTGCAGGCTGGGCACAGTGACTTATACCTGTAATCTAAGCACTTTGGGAGGCTGAGGTTGTTGGATTACTTGAGCCCGGGAGGTCAAGGCCAGTCTGGGCAACGTAGTGAGACCCTATCTCTTCGGAAACTAAAAAAAGTAGTCTGGAGTGGTGGTGTGCATCTGCAGTCCCAGCTACAAAGGGAGGCAAAGGTGGAAGATTGCTTGAGCCTCGGAGGTTGGGGCTGCAGTGAGCTGTGATTGTGCTACTGCACTCCAACCTGGGTGACAGAGGAAGACACTGTCTCTAAAGAAAAAACAAGAACAAACAACAACAACAAAGCAAGAAAGTAGTTGCATTAGGCTGGATAAGATGGTGGTGGCTTGGTCAATGGTAGTGACTATGAAGTGGAAACTAGTTATTGGAGTCAGGATTTATTCTGGAGGTGTAGCCCATACGACATGCTAATGAAGTGAGGAATTGAGAGGAATCAAGGGTCACTTTCAGAATTTCAGTTTGGGCAACTGTTTGAATGGTGGACTCCTTAAATGAGAGTAGGAGGAGCATATTTGTGCTTCACTTTAGAATGAAAAAGCATTTGCAAATTATAAAATGCTCTCCAAAAGTATACTGACCCTGAAGAAGTAGGCCACCATGAGTCTTATGGCTGCAAGGAACTGAATTTTGTCAATCATCTGAATAATCTTAAAAGTCATCTTTCCCAGTGAAGCTTCCAGATGAGAATACAGCCCTGACTATCCGACTGCAGTTTTGTGAAATCCTGAGCAGGGGTATCAAGTACTTTTGATGCAAATCTAAAAGACAGGGACCAATTCAGTCCCAGCTGGCCCCAGTCATATCTGTCTCCCCATTCCTGGTGGGCCATGAGCAGATTTCCCTTTAGGGAAAGGGAATTTGATGACTATGTGGCCCTCTCGGGAAAGGCTATTTGATGACAATAATCTTTGTCATTCTCTCTTGTTGACCCACCAAACCAGTCACAAATGCTGGGTTACTTTGCTCTTTTCTCAATCACCATATTTGATTTTGCTAAACTTGTAAAAATCTATGCAACTCAGGAAAATCTGCATCTACAAGGCTGGCATCTCTTCTCCTAGATAAGAAAGAGTTCCCCCAAAACTGAGAGCACAACTCCCACCTGCTTCTTGAAATCTTTCCAGACCACAGGGCCCCAAGGCTGAGTGGGACCATGATGGTCACACAGTTAATTCTCCTGGCAGATGTCTGAATCCTCCACAGCCTATCTGCCATGGCCTCTTGCTTAAAACCTCCAAAAAGGAATTGCAGAGACAGACAAACCTAATTCTAAATTCTGACTCCATTTCCTACTACCTGTGGATCATGTACAAGTTCCTTAACATCCTTGGGCCTTAGTTTTTTCATCTGTAAATGGGGGATAGTAATACCCTTACAGAGTTGTTTTGATCTATCTAATATAAGTGAAGCACTAACTCTTGCTTCTCCCTGTCTCCCTCTAGTGATGAAAAACTCTAGCCCAGTTCATTATCCCCTTCTCGGATTTCTTTTACCTCTTAGTCTCGTTAACAACCATTTTGACACCTAATCATACGCTATGTTTCATTGTTCTTCAATTACTTTGTATGCATGGGTCACGACCTCCCAAGAAGGCTGAAGATAAGCAGCCATATTTTATATTTCTTGGGGTCCCCCAAAGAATTTAGGTCAATCCAGGGCCTGCAGCAAGCATACAGTGAAACAGTAAAACCTGCCAAATTAAATTAACAATCTATCATTATGAGAGTAACTTAAAACTGGCCCTCCTAAATGAACTGTCATTTAATTGAAGTTTCTCATAAAAGGACTGCCTTTCTATAACATCCATTTTCAAGTTAAAAAATACTGAGTGCAAAGTCCTTTGCTTTTAAAAAGAAATATTTTCATGCGACTCACGTTTACATTTGAAACAACCTCCTAACCTAAAAAAAAAAAAAAAGAAAGAAAAGAAAAGAAAGAAAAGAAACTAAAAATGAAGCATCCTAAATTGTACAATTCTAGTGCTGTTTCCTAACCCTGAGACCAAGACATGTTGAACTCCAGATTTGCCCCTTTCTTTTCTCATTTGCCTACCCATTTGTGTATCCAAGAATTAAGATTTTAAAAGATTGATTTTTTTTAAAAGAAATGAATCCCAAATCTACATATGAACTGTAAGGTTCTCATTTCAAGTAGATACAGATTACGATATGTTTGACCATAAAAGCAGAAAGGCTGGGGTAAAGTGCCATGAGGAATCTATTGGAAGAAATGGGATCAGATAGATGTGATGCACTTCTCTTAAGTGCATATCACTTAACTGCATAATCAGCTTGTGCTCCTAAGAATTATGCAGTCTCTGTCTGGCCCCCATTAGATTGAATGTGTTGCTACTTCAGTTAATTGCATATCAGCAAATTGCATAATTCAACTATATGCACCCTGAACTGAGTTCCAAATGCCATCCAGGACAATGTAATCAAACTAGGGAAGTGAAGAGCTGGAATACTTATGAGATTCTGCCCATTTGTCACTTTTAGTCTGGATGGTCTGTGCTGTGAAGAAGGCAAACCATTGGGCATAGACCTTGTGCCCTGGATTCCTGTATACTCTGTCCCCTACACCACCACCACTGCATGTAGTCCCCATCCCAGAACTAATTAAATGAGTCCAAAAGAAAACAGGATGTCATAATACGAAAGTGTGATTAAAAAGTAAAAACTCTGACTCCTAACCATGGTGCTCCCCTTCCCAGGACTGACATTACTGATAAGGCAGACCAGAAAAAGCAGCAGCTAGTTGGTTCTACCATGAACTAGCTGAGCAAGTGTATTAGTCTGTTCTCATGCTGCTAATAAAGACATACCCGAGACTGGATTAATTGGTAAAAGAAAGAGGTTTAATTGACTCACAGTTCCACATGGCTGGGGAGGCCTCCCAATCATGGTGGAAGGCAAAGGGAGAAGAAAGTCATGACTTACATGGCAGCAGGCAAGAGAGCATGTGCAGGGGGAACTGCCCTTTATAAAACCATCAGATCTCATGAGACTTATTCACTATCACAAGAACAGCATGAAAAAATCCCACCTCCCACAGGGTCCCTCCCACGACACATGGGGGTTATGGGAGCCACAATTCAAGATGAGATTTGGGTGGGGACAGAGCCAAATCATATTAGCAAGTTTTTTCATCTCTCTAGGCCTTGGTTTTGTCTACCACATTAAGCTGTTATGAGGGTTAAATGCAACACTGCTTGGTAACCTACAAATTAAAGTAGAAATCTACTACTAGATGCAGCAGAGTGAGGATAATGTGCATTGTATCAAGGAACATAAAGAGTCCACCAAGCTGATAGAAACACTTCAGAAAAGATCTGGGCCGCAGAAAGTGGTAAAATAGAAAAGAAATGAAAGAAGTGGTACTGACCCTGTGGCAAACTCTTCAAAGGTTAGACATTGCCCTTGGTTTTGTTTCAGTTCTCACTCTGTAAAGATTCACTGCTCTTTCTCTTACACACATGCACACGTGTCCTGCAGTGGGATCCTCATTATGTTGCTTGTTTAGCAGAAAAGGCAGCACATCCTCATTATCCAGCAATAAGCTTAGGAGCTAGTTTTGAAGAAAAAAAGTACCCACCATACAATGCTCAAAACTATCCAGATATCCCAAGGAGGAGTTTGACATGCAGGTGCCTCTATCTTGGAATATGGAGGAAATGCTCAAATGACAATTTGCGCCATTGGAGTGCAGCCAAAAGACTTCAGTTTCCCACTGCTCTTTGCAGATGTCCTCTACAGGTGCTTTATTCTCAACTTGTATCTATTAACACTAAGAGTGATATTTTTTAGACACCTTTCCTGCATATATAATATTCTTCCTGAATCACCTGGAGGAGTATCTAAGTCACTAGTTGCCAAACTATAGAGTAGTTGACTGCTCATTTATTGGCTGTGGAATGGTGAAGAAGAGATGATTCCTAGTTCAGCCTCTAACTAATTATATAATCCGGGAAAGTTACTTAATGTCATTAAGTCTGGCTTTCCTTTTCCCACAAAACGGGGTCAATAATACTATCTACCTTCTAGGACTTTTGCGAGGTTTCAGTGAGATCTCATATGCAGAACATGAGGCACAATGCTAAGCTGTGTTACAATTTGCTAGCACAGAACTCACGTATTATCCAAGATGGACTAATATGAATTATGCATCAACATTTTTACAGAATACTGAGATAATGTTTGTTTCAAGAAAAATTTGTTTTCTGGGGGGTTTTGGGTTTTGTTTTTGGTTTTTTTTTTGAGACGGAACCTCGCTCTGGTTGCCCAGTCTGGAGTGCAATGGCATGATCTCGGCTCACCGCAACCTCCGCCTCCCGGGTTGAAACAATTCTTCTGCTTCAGCCTCCCGAGTAGCTGGGATTACAGGCATACGCCACCATGCTCCGCTACTTTTGTATTTTTAGTAGTGACGGGGTTTCTCCATGTTGGTCAGGCTGGTCTCGAATTCCCGACATCAGGTGATCTGCCCACCTCGGCCTCCCAAAGTGCTCAGATTACAGGCATTAGCCACTGCGCCCCGTCTTTTTTTTTTTTTTTTTTTTTTTTTTTGAGACAAAGTCTTGCTCTGTTACCTAGGCTGGAGAGCAATGGCACAATCATGGCTCACCGCAGCCTCAAACTCCAGGGCTCAAGCAATCCTCTCACCTCAGCCTCCCAAGTAGCTAGGATGACAGGCATGCACCAATATGCCTGGCTGATTTTTTTTTTTTTTTTTTTTAATTTTTAGTAGTGATGAAGTCTGGCTATATTGCCCTGGCTGGTCTCGAACTCCTGAGCTCAAGCGATCCACTCACCTTGGCCTCCTAAAGTGCCAGGATTACAGGCATGAGTCACCTCATCCAGCCAAAATTTGTGATTTTAAGCCATTTAATCTGCATGTTGTTTTGGCTCACTTAAGTGCCTAATAAGGGCTTTTATTTGGAAGGAGGGCATCAGTATAAAACAACATGTGGGCACAAATCATTCTAGAGAATTGGCAGGAAAAGAAGTGACTAAGTATTTCTGCTCTACTCAATATTATCAGGTGCAGCCGTATTTCACCATTGAAAGGAAAATGATCGTGTGCCTGCAAAGAGCTTGCACAGAGAAGGAGCTTAAATGTTGGTTGAGTTTAATTAAGTGCTGGTTGATTTGAACTAAGGACAGAAATTGAACTGCCGAGTTGTTCCAAATGGAAGAGTCTATTATTTCTCAACAGATGGATCAAAAACTGAACAAGAACTTTAGTCTAACATTCAAAATCTTCCAAATCTGGCTCTTTTATGAATCATGATGCCCCTAGAACCCACTACAGTGCCCTCTAGATGTGTTCAGTGAATAATTGTTGAATAAGTGAATTAAGTAATGACTCCAATCTTTGCTTCCAATCTCATCTTCCACTATGTCCCAGCATGAGACCTCTACTCATGGTTTCCTAAATACTAACTTATTCATTCCTACCTGCAAGCCTTTGCTCACAAGACTTTCCCACATGCTGTGTTCACTCCTTCTTCCTTTATGCAAATTTGTCCTTTTCCCTTTTTTTTTTTTTTTTTTTTTTTTGAGACAGGGTTTCTCTGCCACCACCCAGGCTGGAGTACAGTGGTATACTCTCAGCTCACCACAACCTCTGCCTCCTGGTCTCAAGCAATCCTCCAGACTCAGCTTCCTGAGTAGCTGGGACTACAGGCACAAGCCATCACACCTGGCTAATTTTTGTATTTTTAGTAGAGACGGGGTTTCACCATGTTGGCCAGGCTGGTCTCGAACTCCTGAGCTTAAGTGATCTGCCTGCCTCAGCCTCCCAAAGTGCTGGGATTACAGGCATGAGCCACCATGCCCGGCCTGTCCCACTTTTCAAGGTGTGATGGTTTTGAACTACGTCAACTTGGTTAAGCTGCAACCACATTTTCCAGGATCTCTTTTCCTGTATGATTCCAGGTTTAAGTTGACCAAAAGAGAAATTTGCAAGAGTTCTGGAAAGAACATCCTGATTAGATGTAGTGACAGACATAAACAAAGGGGCTCTCAAGTTCAAACTGGTCCTTGCATGTCAGCTTCTGAGAGCAGCTCTCCTTCCCTGCTGGCCCTGATGACCACCACCAACTCCCCCGCTCATCACCAGATGCAGAGTCAACAACCTTCTATGGGCTTCTCCATCAGTTCTCTATGGTAGTCCCATCCCAGAGCTAGACACCTGTAGCTTCCCAGATTTCCCTTGCAAGCTCCCATTCATTCACCCATGGTAGTGCTTCAGGGGGGTTAAGTAGCAATTTTATATCTGATCTTCCAGCTTTCCTTTCTGGACCTTGTTTCCCCAGATGCTCCCACAATTATATCATATCTAATTGGTATAATTAATTCCTCATTCATAACACTCATAGTGGTTCTGTTTACCTGATATACAAGGCTCAGTTCATGTACTGCTATTGCTTGATGCCTTCTCTGACAATTCTAGAGCAATTTCTCTATGCTTCTTTGGTACAATGTGTTTGTGGCCCCCCACTGGCATTAGTCATATATTAGCTAGTACTGCATTTACATCAACAAAGGCCTTCATGGTTCTAAGTGTATGGTTGGTATTTAGGAACAGTATAATGAATAAATGAAAATTTACACAGCCTATGTGTCACCATTGTCCCCTTTCACACTTATAGCAAACATTACGTATTGATCCCACCTCTTATTCCCATGATGCTTGAGCTAAGCTTTATAATCCTTTTCAATGCAGTGCTATAGATAGGCAGTTGGAATTGGCATGGATGAGGAAACCAGTTTTCCATATAGTTTCCATAAGTCTGAGTATGAATTATACTTTTTAGGCAAATAGCATCAAAGGTCATGGTTCATGTACAGATTAAAGCTCAGATGCTACTTCCCTTCCCTACTTCCCACCCTACTGCCCCTATTTTTCACATAGTAGATCCCCAGTATTTGTTGAATGACAGAATGTTAGTACAACCTTCACAAATGAGCTGTGTGATCTCTACAAACCAAAGTGACTCAACGAAGTTCCCACCTTTCTTTCTTTTTTTTTTGTCTTGCTCTGTCGCCCAAGCTAGAGTGCGGTGGCCTGATCTTGGCTCACTGCAACCTCTGCCTCCCAGGTTCAAGCGAGTCTACTGCCTCAGCCTCCCAAGTAGCTAGGACTACAGGCGCTAGCCACCATGCCTGGCTAATTTTTGTATTTTTAGTAGAGACAGGGTTTCACCATGTTGGCCAGACTAGCCTCAAACTCTTGACCTCAGGTCACCCGCCCGCCTCAGCATCCCAAAGTGCTGGGATTACAGGCATGAGCCACTGCACCCAGCCCCAGTCCCACCTTTTAAAATAATGAATAAGCAAAAGGCCAGTTAGAGTGAGCCTCTTGCATTTTAAGAAGCCCATTCCAGCCATAACAGCCCTTTCTGAGCTAAAGGCAAAGTACAAACACATCCAGGCCCCAATTAACAATAACAACCAAAATGTGACATGTTGTCAGGTACTTGGAAAGAGGGAAAACCTTTCTAGCTTTTGTCCTTCTGGTGTTATTAGCCCACTTCTTGGCAGTGATATAGAAGGAAGACTGTGGAGAAGAAAAAAAGCTTGGAGGGAAAGTTTGGGTTCAAAGGAATCAGGTAAAATTAGGTAGAAAATACAGGGTCTAGAGAAGGATATTTTTTGTTCATTTCTGAAAAGGGAACCCAAATAAACACATGATTGATTTGACACTTGGAAATACTATTTTTGGTTTTCTCTCTTTTCCTTAATTTTTCCCCATCAACCAAGGCCCATATCTCTAAGAATTCTGTCAGGTACTTCCCATTCCTGTGTTCATTCTCTTATTTCCTATTCATGTGAACAAAATCAGATTATGCCTCTGATAATCCTGGAAATTGACCATTGAAAGCATGGATGGCAGAAAAGTAAAGAAAAAAACATCTGTGTGTTTATTCCAATGGGTAGAAAGTAAATTTAAGGCCGGGCGTGGTGGCTCAAGCCTGTAATCCCAGCACTTTGGGAGGCCGAGACGGGCGGATCACGAGGTCAGGAGATTGAGACCATCCTGGCTAACACGGTGAAATCCCGTCTCAACTAAAAAATACAAAAGACTAGCCGGGCGAGGTGGCGGGCGCCTGTAGTCCCAGCTACTCGGGAGGCTGAGGCAGGAGAATGGCGTAAACCGGCAAGGCGGACCTTGCAGTGAGCTGAGATCCGGCCACTGCACTCCAGCCTAGGCGACAGAGCGAGACTCCGTCTCAAAAAAAAAAAAAAAGTAAGTAAATTTAAAAGGTTACTCTGTTGGGTAGATGATGTCCAAAGTAAACTATTCTCCCTTGCAATCCTTAAAATTATTCACATACAACCTCCATGCTAAAAAGAAATATAAAAGCAATACTGTTCTTTCCTGTTCTCATTCTCACTTGAAAATTGTGTGTCTGGTTTCTGTTGGTTTCTCATTGGGAGAGAAATTTTAAGAATCCCTCAATTCAATTGCTGTGTATTTACAAGCCAAAGTCTGGAGTATGCACAAGATAACAAGAGCTATGCTAGGGTGGGGTGTGGTGGTTCACACCTGTAATCCCAGCACTTTGAGAGGCTGAGGTGGGAGCATTGCTTGAGCCCAGGAGTTTGAGACTAGCCTGGGGAACACAGTGAGACCCTGTCTCTACAAAAAATTTAAAAATTAGCCAGATGTGGTGGCACATGCCTACTGGTTCCAAGTACTCGCTTGAGCTCGGGAGATCAAGGCTGCAGTGAGCCGTGATCATGCCACTGCACTCTATCCCGAAAGACAGTACGAGACTCTGTCTCAAAAAGAAAGAACTACGCTACATTCATTTTCTGCTTCTCCATCAGTGAAAAGCACACTAAGGCCTGGTTAACTGTTAAACATGAGATATTTTTATTTCCCTTCCACATTTTTGGAAACACTATCGTAAGACAGATCCACTGCCGACAGTTTCTCCGTTCGAATGAAAGCAGCGTTAGGGCCAGATATTATTTTTGTGTTTGCAACCCCAGGGACTAAAGCAAGGAAGGCCTGACACAGAGTAGGTGATGAGTAAATGTTTGTTGAATAAATGAATGAGTTTTACTCTTTTAGTATGGCAGGCAGAATAAAAGCCCTCTCCAAGGGCGTCCACATCCTAGTGCCCAGAGCATCTGAATATCTTTTTTTTTAAGTATCTTATCTTACATGTCAAAATAGACTTTGCAGATGTGATTAAGAATTTTGAGATGAGGAAATTACCCTGGATTATCTGGGTGGGCCCAAGGTAATCACAAGGATTCTTATAAATGAAAGAGAGAGGCAGGAGTGTCAGAATCAGTGAAAGAGATGTGACAATGGAAGCAGAGGTCAGAGTGGTATGTGGCCATGAACCAAGGAATGTGAGTGGCCCATAGAAGCTGGAAAAGACCAAGAAACCAATTCTCCCCTAGTGCTTCCAGCAGGGCACAGCCCTGCAGGCACTTTCATGCTCAGTGACACCCAATCTAGACTTCTGACCTCCAGACCTGTAAGATAATAAATCTGTATTGTTTGAAGCTAGGGAAGTTGTGTACAGCAATAGGAAATGAGTACAATTAGCACTAACATTAAGAGGCCATATAATAAGTCATTTGTAATGGACAATAACCAAAATGAGAGCCAGCATTTATTGAGCACTTAGGGAGAAGTGCAGTACAAGATGCTTTACAGACATGCCTTATTCTAATTCTCTAAACGAGACCATAAGACAGGTATTAGCCAGGTGTGGTGGCTTACACCTGTAATCCCAGCACTTTGGGAGGCTAAGGCAGGCAGATTGCTTGAGCTCAGGAGTTTGAGACCAGCCTAAGCAATAAGGCAAAACTCCAGCTCTACTAAAAATACAAAAATTAGCAGGGTGTGGTGGCCCGTGCCTGTAGTCCCAGCTACTTGGGAGGCTGAGGTGGGAGGATGACTTGAGACCAGGAGGTGGTGGTTCCAGTGAGCTGACATCATACCACTGCACTCCAGCCTGGATGACAGAGCCAGACTCTGTCTCAGAAAAAAAAGGGAAAAAAAAAAAAAAGGCTTTATTATTACTCTTAATTTACAGCTAAGGAAACCATGGTTTAGTAAAGCTAAGTTACTCAATCAAGATCACAGTTAGCAAGTGGCAAAACAAGGATCTGAACTCAGGCAATCTAACTCCATGTCATACTATCTCCCATGTTAGTGCTGAGAGGTGTGAAAAATGGTCTTGAACTATAAGTCAGTCCTGGCCCTCAAGGAACAAATAGAATGGAAAAGACCACCCTAACATAAACGTCAGATTATAGAGAGTATAACACAGATCCTAAATGATCTATGACCTACATTTAATCAGGAAAATGGGAGAAGAAACCTGGAATCCTCAGGACTGGATGGAGCTGGACTTGAAAGGGTGCTTGGGTATGGACAGGTACAGTGGAGGTCCCTTACAGACTGGGGAAAGGAATGAGTGAAGGAATATAAGGAATATTTGGTGCAAATAAACATGAAAATGGAGAAATAAAATAATCCACAAAGCCTACCAGGGGAAAAAGTCTGATAAAGAAAAACAAGAAGGCCGGGTGCAGTGGCTCACGCCTATAATCCCAGCACTTTAGGGTGGCTGACACCTGTAATCTCTGCACTTTGGGAAGCTGAGGTGGGTGGATCACTTGAGGTCAGGAGTTAGAGACCAGCCTGGCCAACATGGCAAGACCTCGTCTCTACTAAAAATACAAAAAATTAGCCAGGCATGGTGGCGTGCACTTGTAATCCTAGCTACTCAGGAGGCTGAGGTTGGAGAATCACTTGAACCTGGGAGGCAGAGGTTGCAGCGAGCCGAGACTGCGCCACTGCACTCCAGCCTGGGGAACAGAGGGAGACTCCATCTTGAAAAAGAAAGAAAGAAAAAAAAGAGAAAGAAAGAAAGAAGGAAGGGAGGGGGGGGGGGGGGGGGAGAGAGAGAGAAAGGAGGGAAGGAAGGAAGGAAGGAAGGAAGGAAAGGAGAAAACAAGAAGATAAAATACTTAATTATTTTTATGGGAATGGTAACATTTATGGAGCACCTATTCCACCTAAAGGGCATATTCACATTTGTTATTTAATTTAATGCTCACAAACCCCAACTAAATGAGTATTATTAAGCTTCATTTTTACAAAAGAGGAAATTAAACATCCAGAGAGATTAAGTAATTGCTGCCAGGCACATAACCAGTCAGTTTGATTCTAAAATTCATGTTCTGTCCTTTGTTTCTTTTTGTCCTCATAATAATTTCAGCCCTTCTCTGAGAAGGAGCATGTTTCCATTAAAGTAGGAATGACAGGCAGAGCTGTCTGAAAGAAAAAAAAATTAGAAAGAGTTGCTTCAGAAGGTGGCAAGTTAAAAGCAGTCAAGCCGAGGCTTAGTTTCAGTCAACCAGTTAGCTGTTCAATGAGCATTTACTGACAATCCCTGTGGAATAGAGAAATCACAGCAAAAGGATACCTCAAGGCACCAACTGTTTAGTGAGGGAGACAAATGAGTAAAAAGACTTCCACACCAGCTTCAGAATAGTGTTTACTGCTAGGGAGGGAAGGTGGAGAAAGGATTGGGAGGAGTGAAGCTTTACTTATGTCTATAAGCTTGTATTTCTTCAGAGAAATAAGAGAAATCTGAAACAAATATGGCAAATTACTAACATATATTTAATCTCAGTGCTGAGTAGACAGGTGTCTGTTACAATATGCCTCTTCATTTCAGCTTTGCTTTTGGGGTCGGGTATGGTGGCTCATGTCTGTAATCCCAGCACTTTGGGAGGCTGAGACACGTGGATCACCTGAGGGCAGGATTTTGAGGCCAGCCTGGCCAACATAGTGAAACCCCATATCTACTAAAAATACAAAAATTAGCTAACTGGGCATGCTGGTGTGCACCTGTAGTCCTAGCTGCTTGGGAGGTTGAGGTGGGAAAATCACTTGAACCAAGGAGGCAGAGGCTGCAGTGAGCTGAGATTGCACCACTGAACTCCAGCCTGGGCGACAGAGCAAGACACCGTCTCTAAATAAATAAATAAATAAGTGTTGTTATTGCTTTTAAAAGAGATTATCATAATATCTAACCAGTGCCATGCTTGAGGGAAGCATAGGATACTAACAAACGACTGGAGGGGCAGCTAACCCAACTTAAAGAGGAATTGGAATTCCATAAAAAGGAATGAAATCATGTCCTTTGTGCAACATGGAAGCAGCTGGAGGCCATTATCCTAAGTGCATTAACACAGGAACAGAAAATCAAATACCACATGTTCTCACTTATGAGTGGGAGCTAAACTTTAGGTACTCGTGGACATAAAGACAGCAAGAATGGACACTGGGAACTGCTAGAGTGGAGAGGGAGAGGAGGGCAAAGGTGGAAAAACTACCTATGGAGTACTATGCTCACTTCCTGGATGACGGATCAATTGCACCCAAACCTCAGTATCATGCAATATACTCCTGTAACAAACCTGCACATGTACCCCTGAATCAAAAATAAAAGTTGAAATTATAAAGTTTTTTAAAAAAAGGAACTAGAAAAAGCAAGGAAACAGATTCTCCCCTACAGCCTCCAGAAGGACAGAGCCCTGCTGTTACTTTTGTTTTAGCCCACTGAGGCCAGATTTGGACTTCTAACCTCTGACCACATCTTCAAGAACCTGAAGGAAATCCTTACAAGGAGGTGAGCAGAGCAGTTTCAGAACAAGCAGCAGCAGTAAGCAAAATTCTTAGGCTAAAAGAGACCAAGGCACATTCCAGTCATCTCAAGGGTCAGCAGACCAAGTACTCACTGTGAGGGGACAGGGCAGGGTGGATGGGACTCAATCAGGATAAACCTTTTAAGCCAGAAAAAGGAATCTGGATTTTTTCTTCAATGACATAGTTAGCTTCTTGAAGGTTTTAAGCAGGAGATAGAGATGATCGCTTTTTTTCAGAACCATCAGTCTGGTAGGGTAGGAGTAGGAAGGGTGACAGAGAGGAAGGTGGAGCTCTGGCCAGGTAACCAAGGCAGGAGTTTATCAGAGGATCCTAGATGAGAGATATTCAGGAGCCTGAAATACAGGGTTGCAATGAGGATGATGTAATGATTTCAGAGTATTTATGAGGTGGAATTAAGTTTGGTGATCCATCCAAGGTAGGGAGAAAATGGCATCAAAGATAACTTCTGGGCTTCTTTCTTGGTGGACGTGCTGCCATTTCCCCTGTCATAATTATTAAGGGGGAAATAAGTTTACAAATGAGGATGAGTTTTCAACAAATGTTGCTGGGACAACTGGATATCCACATAGAAAAAAATCCCCTGTCATAATTATTAAGGGGAAAATAAGTTTACAAATGAGGATGAGTTTCCAACAGATGTTGCTGGGACAACTGGATAGCCACATAGAAAAACTGAATTTACATGTAGACCTTTCACAAAAATTAACTCAAAATGAATCACAGACCTAAATGTGAGACACAAAGCTATAAAACTCCTAGAAGAAAACATAGAAGAAAATCTAGATGTTCTTGGGTTTGGTGATGACTTTTTAGATACAACGCCAAAGGCACCATTCATGAAAGAGATAATTCATAAGCTGGACAACATTAAAATTAAAATTTCTGCTCTGCAAAGGTTACTGCCAAGAGAATGAAAAGACAAACCACAGACTGGGGGGAAATACTTGCAAAAGACATATTTGGTAAAGAACTATTATACAAAACATACAAAAAAAACTTTAAAACTCAACAATAAGAAAATAGGGGCCAGGCGCGGTGGCTCATGCCTGTAATCCCAGCACTTTGGGAGGCCGAGGTGGGTGGATTACGAGGTCAGGAGTTCAAGACCAGCCTGGCCAAGATGGTGAAACCCCATCTCTACTAAAAATACAAAAATTAGCTGGGCATGGTGGCAGGTACCTGCAATCATAGCTATTCAGGAGGCTGAGGCCGAGAATTGCTTGAACTTGGGAGGCAGAGGTTGCAGTGAGCTGAGATTATACCACTGCACTCCAGCATGGGTGACAGAACGAGACTCTGTCTCAAAAAAAAAAAAAAAGAAGAAGAAGAAGAAGAAGAAAAAAAGAGAGAAAAAGTTAGCTAGGCACAGTGGCTCATGCCTGTAGTCCTAGCTGTTTGGGAGTCTGAAGTGGGAGGACTGCTTGGATTGCTTGAGCCCAGGTGTTGGAGTTTACAGTGAACTCTGATCATGCCACTACACTCCAGCCTGGACAATACAGTGAAACCCTACCTTTAAAAAATATAAAAATCAGAAAACATGAATAAAAAATGGGCCAAAGTCTATTAAAAATAATAGACAGCTTACCAAAGAAGTATACAGATGACATACAGGCATATGAAAAGACGTTCTATGTCATATGTCATCAGCGAAATGCAAATTAAAATGACCATGAGATACCATTACACGCCTATTAGAATAGCCAAAATCCAGCACACTGACAACACCAAATTCTGGAGAGGATGTGTAGCAACAGGAACTCTCATTCATTGCTCATGGGAATGCAAAATGTTAACAGATATTCTGAAAGACAGATTGGCAGTCTCTTATAAAACTAAACTTGTTCTCATCATGTGATTCAGCAATCACGCTCCTTGGTATTTACTTAAAGGAACGGAAAATTTATGTCCACACAAAAACCTGCACATAGACGTCTATAGCAGCTTTATTCATAATTGCCAAAACTTGGAAGCAACCAAGATGTCCTTCAGTAGGTGAATGGAAAATAAACTGTGGTACGTGCAGTCAGTGGAATATGATTCAGTGATAAAAAGAACTGAGTTAACAAGCCATGAAAAGACACAAAAGAAACTTAAATGCATATTACTAAGTGAAAGGAGCCAGTCTGAAAAACCTACATACTATATGATTCCTACATACGACATTCTTGAAAAGGCAAAACTATGGAGATAGTAAAAAAATCAGTGGTTGCCAGGAGTGGGGGTGGCGAGGGATGAATAAGCAGAGCACAGATGATGTTAAGGGCAGTGAAACTATTTCTATATGACACTATAATAGTTGCTCCATGTCATTATACATTTGTCCAAAACCACAGAATATACACCAAGAATGAACCCTAATGTAAACTATGGACTCTGGGTGACAATGATGTGTCGACGTACGCTTATCAATTGTAATAAATATAGCACTGTAGTAGGGATCTTGATAGTGGTGGGAGGGGGGTATGCATGCGTGGAGATAGTGGAAAATCTTTGTACTTTCTACTAAATTTTGCTGTGAACCTAAAACTGCTCTAAATAATAAAGTCTATTATTTAAGAAAAAAAAAACAGATGAGAACAATTTTGAAAATGTTACATATAGGTCCTGAGGAAATAGAAACAGACGTGTTAATGAGTAGTTTGGTATTATTACGTCATTCCCGATTGACAGATAACAGCCTGAGAGAGATGAAGTATCTTGTCCAAGGTCACACAGCACACTAACAGGCAGAGGGTAGAATCTGATCTAAGAAAGTTTGACTCCGTTGTCCACATAAGTGATCATATGTGAAAGGAGTTTTGAGGCCTATATTTGTTTCCCATTGTTGCTGCTCCAGACTACCACATATTTGGTGCCTTAAAACAACACAAATTTATTATCTTATAGTTCTGGAGGTATAGAATTTCAAAATGAGTCTCACTGAGCTCAGGAGAAAGTGTTACAAGCCTTCTTGAGGCTCTATGGGAGAGTCTGTTTCCTTGACTTTCTGAGCTTCCTTCTAGAGGCCAGCTGCATTCCTTGGCTCATGGCCTCCTCCCACCTTCAAAGCAGTAATCACATTACTGTGACCTCTGTGTCTACTGTTACATTTCTTCTTCTGACCAAGGTACATCATAATTAAACTTCTGAAAACCAAAGGAAAAAAAAATTTAAAAGCCAGAGAGAAATGACGCACTGCCTATAGAGGAACACCAATTAGTAAGAGGATGGATTTTTCATCTGAAATGATAAAGGCCAGGAAGAAATGACACAACACTTTTCAAGTGCTGAAAGAAAAGAACTTTCAGTTATGCATCTTATATATGGTGACATTATCCTTCAGAAATGGAAGGGGAATAAAGTTATTCACACATGAAGGAAAACTAAGAAAATTGTTGCCATTAAACTCACCCTTCAAGAATAGCTAAAGTAAACTCTCCAAACAGAAAGAAAATAACAGAATAAGGCTGGGAACTTTGGAAATTAAAAGAACAAGAACAGAATGGATAAATATTGGGTAAATATAGCAGACTAACTTTCCTTCATAAGTTTCTTACATCATATTTGGTAGGTGAAGCAAAATTTTTTTATTTGAGGTTGAGTCTTACTCACTCTGTCTCCCAGGCTGGAATGCAATGTAGCATGATCTCAGCTCACTGCAACCTCCGCCTCCTGGATTCAAGTGATTCTCTTAGCCCCTGGAGTAGCTGGGATTACAGGTGTGAGCCACAGAAACCCAGACAAAAAATTTTTTTAAATAGCCTACAGGTGCTACTAAGTGAGGCAAAATTTGTAACACTATCTGATATGGTGGTGCTCAATATATGTAGAGGAAATACTTGAGACAATTGTATTTTAGAAATGGGAAGCACAAAGGGACCTAAATGGAAGTAAGCTTTCGATACTTAAAGGGGTAAATTGTTGACACCAGTAGAGGGTGATAAATTACATATTTATATTGCAATGGTTAGAGAGATCACTAAAAAAAATTATGTAGGGCAATATGCTCAAAAGCATTATAAATAGAGGAAAATTAATTTTTTTAAGTTCAAGTAATGCCCAGAAGGCAAAAAGGAAAAACAGAAGAATGAAAAACAGTAAAGAAGTAATAAAATGGCAAACTTAAGCCTCAATATATCAATAATTAATTTAAATGCAAGTGGCCTAAATACACTAATTTAAAGACAGAGATTAGCAGAATAGGGGAAACGATCCAACAATATAACTGCCTATAAGAAACTCACTTTGAACATAACAACTGTATTAGTTTCCTATTGGTAATGGTAAACTTATGGATACCAATAGGAAAATAGGATTACCAATAGGAAACTAATACAACTGTATTAGTTTCCTATTGGTAATGGTAACAAATTACCATAAACTTAGTGGCTTAAAATAACATATTTATTATCTCACAGCTCTGGCAACAGTAGACTGGATAAATATTTTTGGTTCATTCATACAATGGAATACTCTACCATAATAATGAGTGAAAGAAGCCAAACATATGAAGTTCTAAAACAGGCAAAACAAATCTATGGTGATAGACTCATAAAAGAGTGATATCCATGAGGGGTGGTTGCTGACTAGGAAGGAACACAAAAGAATTTTCTGGAGTGCTAGAAAAGTTATCTTGAACTGGATGGGGGTTAAATGGGTGTGTACACAGGCAGAAATTTATCAAGCTTTATACTTAAGATTTGGGCATTGTATACATACCTCAATAGAATTTATTTATTTATTTATTTATTTATTTATTATTTAAAGATGGAGTTTCATTCTTGTTGCCCAGTCTGGAGTGCACTGACGCAATCTCGACTCACTGCAACCTCCACCTCCTGGGTTCAAGCGATTCTCCTGCCTCAGTCTCCCAAGTATCTGAGATTACAGGCATGTGCCACCACGTCTGGCTAATTCTTTATTTATAGCAGAGACAGGGGTTTCACCATGTTGGTCAGGCTGGTCTAGAACTCCTGATGTCAGGTGATGCACCCACCTCAACCTCCCAAAGTGCTGGGATTACAGGCATGAACCACTGCACCCAGATTATTCTTTTTAAAATGAAGCCATTAGGCTTTTCTAAGATTGTCTTTCCTTTTTGATGACAAACTCCAGTGGGGAAATTATTAAAACATGAGACAGATATATGGCCAGTTGTCCACCCAGAGAGGGCATAAAAGGGAGGTGATATAGTATAGTGATTAGGAGGATGGGCTTAGGAGTCACAAACCTGGTTTTAAGTGTCATTTGCTGGCTGTGTAATCTTAAGATATTTGATCTCTCTAACCTTCAGTTTAATTATGTATATAATATGGATATATACATGGCTGTACTGACCTTGTAGGAGCATTGGAAGTACATAAGATAAAAAATACAAAAATCTTAAAAACCATCAGTTATTACATACTGTGTGCCACACACTGTGGAATATATTACTTAACCCTATGACAAGTGCATGAGAAGGATACTAACATGTCCATTTTAAGAATGAAGAAACTAAGGTCCAAAGAGTTTGGTCTTAAGAAGTGGCAGGTGTGTCTGATCCTAAAGTCTATGAATTTAAGCATTACCCTTTATGATATACTTGGATGAATAGGTGGGTGGATATTAAAAAACTGAATCAGAAACTAGCCTGAGTTCCGCAGAGGGGCACAATATTTAACTAAAGCTTTCGTTAACATATTAAGGGCTAGCCAATGATATCTATAGCATAAAAGACCTTTATCACTGGAAGGGAAACTAATTGTCCTGTCTCATGAGGTGATTTATAGGGATTAAGTGAGATAATCAGGTCAGGAGAGTACATAGCAAATAATAGGCAATTTAGTAGCTTCCTTTAATTATTTCTAATAATCTACTCCCTGATCTTTTATCAGGAACCACCTCTAGAAACCACCCGTTCAAAGAGAGAATTTTAATGTTTATAAAATATTTGAGCAGAGCCCTAAGGAAGCAAGTCATGTAACATGGGAAATAGTCCTCCAGGCAAAGGAAAGAGCAAGTAAAAAATCTTGAGGTAGACCTTGTGGGGTGGCTCATGCCTGTGATCCTAGCACTTTGGGAGGCCGAGGCAGGTGGATCACTTGAGGTCAGGAGTTCAAGACCAGCCTGGCCAATATGGTGAAACCCCATCACTACTAAAATTACAAAAATTAGTCGAACGTGGTGGCATGTCCCTGTAATCCCGGCTACTCAGGAGGCTGAGGCTGGAGAATTGCTTGAAACCAGAAGGTGGAGGTTGCAGTGAGCCAAGATCACGTGCCACTGCACTCTAGCCTGGGCAACAGAGCAAGGCTCTTAAAAAAAAAAAAAAAAATTGACGTAGAAATTGGGTTGGGTGCTCAGGCTGGTGGCCTGTAATCCCAGCACTTTGGGCAGCTGAGGCAGGAGGAATGCTTGAGGCCGAGAGTGCAAGACCAACCTGACCAACATAGTGAAGCCCTGTCTCTATGAAAAAACAACAACAACAAAAAGGAATCGATATGGCACATTTGAAGCATGACAAAAGCCACTGGAGAATAAGCAGAACAGTGGCATGTTCTCATTTATTTTTATCATTTTGGCTGCTGTGTGGAGAATATAGTGTAGGAGGACAAGAGCAGAAGAGGTGCATAGTAGGTCAATAAATAGTTGAGAATGAATAAACAATACATTTGCTTTTTTTTTTTTTTTGAGATGGAGTCTTGCTGTCACCCAGGCTGGAGTGCAGTGGCCAGATCTCAGCTCACTGCAAGCTCCTCCTCCCGGGTTCATGCCATTCTCCTGCCTCAGCCTCCCGAGTAGCTGGGACTACAGGCGCCCGCCACCTCGCCCAGCTAGTCTTTTTTTTTTTTTTTTGTATTTTTTAGTAGAGACGGGGTTTCACCGTGTTAGCCAGGATGGTCTCGATCTCCTGACCTCGTGATCCACCCGCCTCGGCCTCCCAAAGTGCTGGGATTACAGGCTTGAACCACCGCGCCCAGCCTTCAAAACACTTATTAAAAACAATTTTTGTTGTCTTGAACCATTTCACTCCAATAGTTTGCCTCAGTGACAAATCACACAGAGAAGTCACGCCATTCTCCTTAATGTTTCTCATATTGCAATAATAGGTGAATTACATAATCTATTCAGAATTAGTCGAATTTTGGAGTTTTTCTAAAAATCAAAGATAGGATCTTGAGCCTTCATAATCATAGCATCTTAAATACAAAATTACCTCACATGATAAAAAGTTCCAAACACCACACTTTAGTCTAAAGTATTCTGGTAAAACGTTTTTCTTTGGCATATGCAGCCCAAATAGCTCTAACATTGATCATTTTTCAAGTTGTCATCTCCACATGCTTGGCATATTCTGATAACATTGACAGGTTAAAAGCAACACTCTGTTGTATGCATAGTGATTGCGTGCAATTAACCATAATTTAGGCTGAAAGTAGGCTGATCAGCTGCCTCACAGCAACATTTTAAAACTTATTAAATATCTCCAGTGAACTTTAGATGAAAAAGCAACAAAAACAAAATCTGTAACATTTCCGCTTTTTCTTACATAGAATCTTAAAGGAGTGAAGGTGCCAATAAGACTAATTCTTGATTTAAAAAAAGACATTTTGGGCCCATATCACATCCAGTAACTGCAGATATGGATAAAGATAATGGAGATATGAAAAACAGGTAAACAATGTCCAAACGAAGTGTCTTACCCTCCTTTTGTCAAAGAGATGTTTGAGCCCACTGGCATTTTATTTTAGAAACAACCATGCTATATAGCCCAGCGTGCAGAACCTCTTGCAAGTTCCAGACACACCTCACCAGTACTTGAGGCCATTATCCCATTCTTTTAAAATGTGTTCAATACACAATTTGTATCTGCCATTTAATCGTTCAACATTACCTGACACGTGTCACTTCCTCTATTTATATGAGGGATTAAGAATGGTTACGTGCTCAGTCACAAAATAAGTGACGAGAAACAGAATGCAAACTCAGGACTCAGAAAATGTCTATACTTTTCTTATCATTCCATGCTGCTTGGATGCCAGACCTCTAATATGGCATCCTACTTTTTCCTTTCAAATGTATCTATCAGGTGGGGTGTGGCGGCTCATGCCTGTAATCCCAACACTTTGGGAGGCCAAGGCGGGAGGATTGCTTCAGGCCAGGAGTTCAAGACCAGCTTGGCCAACATGGTGAAATCCCATCTAAGATACAAAAATTAGTGGGGTGTGGTGGCACGTGTCTATAATCCCAGCTACTTGGGAGGCTGAGGCAGGAGAATCGTTTGAACCCGGGAGAATGGAGGTTGCAGTGAGTCAAGATTGTGCCATTGCACTCCAGCCTGGGCAACAAGAGTGAAACTCCATTGGCAAAAAAAAAAAAAAAAAACCCAAACCACTATTTCTTTTATACTCTTAGCGGTTCCATGAACAAATGCTGGCCATAGACAAAACAGAATCTTTGAAGTAAGGAATATTTCTGGGTATATAGGTACTTCTGGAAATTATACTAATCCTTTAGGCAAAAGCAGCATCATTTGTACATCACTGCTACAAGGTACTAAACATTTCTATGGGATTGAAAGAATCCTTCCCATTCTGCCTTAAAAGGCTTAGCAGTAATAAAGAATGACTGAACTAATCCATCTCACAATTTTGGTCACTGATCTAAAACCAGGGTTAACATATAAAACATCGGACACAGAGGGTTTAACATATAATTCATATTCATACATACTACTAACAAATTGTCATAATAGTGCTCAGTGAAAGAAAAAAACGTTGACAAAGAATTTAAATGCATTCACATGAGTTTATTAAAAAATCTGTTAAAGAATTACATATTAGGCAACAGAATTAGGCAAACTAGAAGTGTTCTTGTCACGTAAATTTAGGAAACTAAAGTGAAAATAAAGTCTAAAGGCTTAATAATGTATTGTGAAGGGACTTTGTTTCCATACTTCCTCAACAACCCTTTAAGAGTATAGCTTATTTGAATAAATACTTTTTAGCATCACCTGCTTTGAAACAGACTTACTGCCTGGCCAAGCTAATGACTGTAGCTATTATGCAAGGATCAAGATTACTTCTCAAAATTTGACTGCAGGTATTTCTTTTTCTTTTCTTTTCTTTTCTTTTTTTTTTTTTTTTTTTTTTTGAGACAGAGTCTTGCTCTGTCACGCAGGCTCGGGTGCAGTGGCACAATCTCGGCTCACTGCAACCTCCGCCTCCAGGGTTCAAGTGATTCTTCTGCTTCAGCCTCCCGAGTAGGTATTTCTTATATAGTTGAACTAATCTGACTGTGGAAACATGACTTAGTCTGGGCTTAGATGATACTGAAGTAAACTACAAAGCACTGTCTGCAACCTAAAGGAACTCAGGGACAGAGACACTAGAAAATGGTATCTACCAACCAGTTTAACTGTGACCAAAAATATCACGGTGAAACAGTAAGTCACAAGAGAATATAAGCTTCTAAAGGGCGGGGATTTTGTTCACTCCTGCATTCCCCCATATAGATCAGGCCTCCCACTTGGTGGACAAGCAAATTTGTTCAAACGTCTTTTTGAACAAATCGAAGAGATGTTCCTGGTGTACATTAGGGGGGCAACCAAATTCATTTCATATATTAATATTTAATAATCTCCCACCAACTTGAGAAGCTACTACTGAATGATTTACATATGATGAAGCTAATTATACTATACTGTCCACTTTTGAGGAAAATGTGACAAAAAATTATGGTTTTTACTCTTGAGGAGCACCGACACTAGTAATTTTGAAATTGGTATGCCTGTTCCTAAAGAAAAAGTGGGATAGTATTCTGGGACGTAACATTTCATGTATTTCCATCTTCTTAAAACCCCTCTAAACATGGTAAGAAAAACCAGTGCTAACATACAGGTGCTGCTTTTTTCAGACACTGGTACATCACTTAAGGCACCTGTGCTGGCATCTGCCCGCTGCTGCTCACAGATGGAAGACATTAATCATCTGTTTGGTGCTCCCACCTTGTCCATCCAGCTTCAAATATAACTGCAGTGAGCTAGATGAGTCAGCATCTGGTCTTCCAAAAGCTAGTGTAGCACTCCCAAAGCAAAAAAGGAAAGAGTTCACACTTCAGAGGCCTGAATCAATGCCAGAAGTGTATATGTTGCCTCAAGGTTTCACAGACTCCCTAATGATCTTTAGCTCCCTGGATACCAAGGCAAAGACAGATCTGAAAGCTGCAGAAAAACAGGTGGGTGTCATACACAGGACTGAAGCCCCAGGCAATATAAATGGTATTTGTTCACACCACGGATTAACTGCTTTGAAGGATCAAAATGGGTAAGACAGCTACATTCAACATTTAAGATTTTCTCAATAACAAAGCACTAAAAATGTGAATAAGTTATACTTTTATTTTTCAGAAACAAAATGACAAGTGGCAACTTGCCTTTGTAAAAGATTAAAGAGTATCAGAGTAATAAGCTATCTCTCACAGAGACAGAAGCCTGAGAAACACTATTATACAGCTCTCAAAGGAAGTCCTATTAAATAAATCTCACAATAATATACTTTTAACTAAATCAACAAAACAAAAACCACAAAAAATTATACAGAACTCATAAAATGGTATATGAATGAAAAACAGAAATCTTTAAATCTAGACACTAGAAGTTCTCTATTAAAATCAAGGAGGCTCAAATCCTAAAACAGAAAAAAGAAATATGTTAAAACACAGTATTTTTTAATAGTCCAATGAGGTTATTGCAGATGTACATTTTAACATTTCATTTGCTCAATATATTTTTTTCTCACTTTTGGAGCACTTCTGTATAATGCAGAGATTACATGAGTGATAATGCAGATATTGGCCTTCCTAATGGGCCCTTCAGGTTTTAAGTTTCAAATCTGACTCTGGAATCCCACCTAAATGTTTACATAATAGGCTACAAATAATGAGATTCCTCTTAAAATTACATTTGCTTAATTTTTACACATTATGGTTTAGAAACAATCTACTTTTGAAAGAGACACAATTTACAGTATGAATAATAAAAGTTACATGAAACTACACAATCCTTCTCATAAGACAGGAGAAACAATTTCCAAACCAAAAATGCCTAATACAAAATGATACAGTTGACTGGAGCTGGGGTAGGATGGGAGAAAGAGAACAACCATGTAACAGAATGTATGGAAGACCTAGATTCTAGTTTCACTTTTGCACTAATCAGTTGTGTGTCTTAGTCTCAATTTCCTTAGCTCTCAATTTTTTTTCCTGGTTAAGAAGATGTAGATGGATCTCTAAGCTTTATTTTAATTTTAAGGCTCAATGACTTATAGTTTATAAGATTTCGAAAACCTTTTGGACAATCAGTTGAATAAATTCCTTACATCTTGAGGGTGTGTCACTGTTCAATCCCATGACAATAACTACAAGGCATATCCATAATTTTACTGTTAGAAAAGAAAAAAATCTACCTAAAGGGCAAAAGTATACTTCATATCCTGTTTCCGTTCTACAAGACAGAAAACAAATGTCTATTCTCTTGCTGGCCTCTAGAAGCAGTCTTTGAGACAGAGTTGACTGAAAACCCTAGAACTAGGATAATGGTTAAGACATCTACCCTGTCTTTCTCTCTGCCTTCTGTGGCTATGAAAGCTGCTAGACAGCTGCTAGACAGTTCAAAGTGAACTATTACATAAAAGCTACTCTTCACCTTACATGATATATAGGATTTCTCTATTACAGAGAATAATTACACCAGGAAATGGTTTTCCTGATATTCTACCAAAATCCTGAGTAAAATTTGCATTATTGGAAGATTGTTAGAATAGACTAATGTATGGTAATTGAGATTTTAAAAACCTTGTAGTAGCAGAGTTCTAGAAAACCAGAGTTGAACCAGGAAAAAGGATGGTATCTCTGACTTCAGCAGATTTATCACTTATTTAAAGCTGAGGGCAGCCAGGCACAGTGGCTCAAGCCTATAATCCCAGCACTTTGGGAGGCCGAGGCAGGTGGATCACCTGAAGAGTTCGAGACTAGCCTGACTAAAATGGCGAAACCCTGTCTCTACTAAAAATACAAGTTACCCTGGCATGGTGGTGTGTGCCTGTAGTCCCAGCTACTGGGGAGGCTGAGGCATGAGAATCGCTTGAACCTGGGAGGCAGACGTTGCAGTGAGCCGAGATCGAGCCACTGCAATCCAGCCTGGGTGGCAGAGCAAGACTCAGTCTCCAAAAAAAAAAAAAAAGATAAAGCTGAGGCCAATTAATAATTCTTATGGGCAGAGCCAAACTTCAGGTTAGAAGAAGGACTTACAGGGAATTCATGCTTTGGACTCTATCAGTATCTATTTTCTGTTTCAGGGAAGGAGAACCAAAGAAGGAAGTTAAAGATTATACTGACCCTTAGACGGATGAGCAGCAGAAATATCTGCGATATTGAACTATTTACAGCACATACTTTCATCATAACCATCATATAATAAATGCCTTTTTGCTTTGATGTTACTTTTTTGTGAACTTTGTCCTTTAACCATATGCACTGCAAAGAGTCTGAAGTGGGAACCATAGGAGCCATGAGTGTGGACTAAAATGCTTTTCAAAGGATAGAAGATGCTTCAGGCATAGGGGGACCTGAGAGGTTTATATGGTCTCTTAAAATTTTCTATGGTCCTAAAATTCTCATAATTTTATATGAATAACATACTACTATAAGATATTATATATATATATATCACTTACTGTTTCTTTTAAAAAATATTTATGGATATAATTGTGTTTTTCTATATGTTTCATTAGTAATACTCAGTCTTATAAGTCTGGTTCCATAGTAATCTATGATGTAACTACTTCCATCTGAAGGTCCAACAATCTAAAAGAGACAAAATTTCAAAATTATTCATTTTATAGAAGATATTTCACAACACTTTGAGTTTACTTTTCTCAGTTGTTAATAAAAGTATTTCAGAAGCGACAGAAATCCAGCTCTAACCTAAGCAAAAACAGGTAATTTAGTGGCTCATGTAGCTGAAAAGAATACTGGGATAGCTCAAAGGATCAAAAGAAAAGCTGCAGGCACCAAGGACTGAATTCTGTGCTCCCTGAGGCCCTTGGCTTCCCTGCCTCCTTGCTTAGCTCTGCTTGTCTTCATTCTGCAGAGCGGCACTCTAACTAACTGCCAATAGTCGAGAGTCACATATTCCCAGCTCAGCAGCTCCTAATAAAGAAAGTAAAATTTTCTTCCCCAATGTTTATATGCCAATTCCAGGGAAAGACTTTTACTGATCTGCTTGGTTTTTATGCCTATTGTGGACAAACCTACTATATCCATGGGAATAGATTTAATGACTGGCCAGGCCAGGCCAGGCTAGGCTGCCTGTGGGAGATGAGGTAGTATCATTGACAGTCCTGCCAGAACCACCTGGAACGGAAAAGGAAGAGGTAGGAAAAACAACACACGTTCACTACAATCATCTTGTCCACTTAATCACATATGTGACAATCTAGTTAACAAAATCTCTATAAATTATCCTCTAAGGTAGCAATCTTCAAACTGTAGCCTTAAAGGTGGACAAAGATTTAACAAGGTGTATGTGGGCCCGGGCCCAGAGGGGAAATCAATCTTGAGATCTTAATTCCCTAAATACTCTTTGTAAAACAAATCTGCCTGATACCATGCTACAGTGGAAGCATCCTGTCAGTTTCCCTTCCCACTTCTCCTCACTGTGGTCATTTCTCCCACTTGTTAATAGTAAAGCATACCTACCAATCCAGGATACCTCGAGTCTTACGATGGACTATTCCCCTGAGGTGTGAAAGCCTCTGAGGTGCCAAACAAAGGGATAACTCAAAATATTGGATTTAGGGAACGATCCTTTACTCAAAGGTCCAAAAATACATTCTGCCGTATCTGTTCCAAAGATGCATTTCCAATAACATTTTACATCTTTTTGCTTAAAAATAATTTGCAACATGTTTATGCTGTTTTGATCAACTGTGTATTATTATTATAATGACAATCCAAAAAAAAAAATCTCAGAAAATTTTTAAATATTTTAATTTTAATGAATAAGATGATTAGTAGGAAGATTTCTCTTTTTTTTTTTTTTTTTTTTTTTGGATACAGGGTCTCAAGTCACCCAGGCTGGAGTGCTGTGGCATGATCTTGACTCACTGCAACCTCCCCCTCCTGGGCTCTAGCGATCCTCTCACCTCAGCCTCCCAAGTAGCTGGGACCTCAGGTGTGTGCCATCACACCCAGCTAATTTTGTTTTTGTATTTTTTTGTAGAGACAGGGTTTCACTATGTTGAACAGGCTGGTCTCAAACTTCCAGTACTAGGATAATGGTTAAGAACATCAACTGATCTGCCTGCTTTGGCCTCCCAAAGTGCTGGGATTAGGGCATGAGCCAACACGCCCAGCCTAGTAGGAAGCTTTTAAACATAAAAATGTATTATATTAGGATAAAATTCTGTAGAAGAGGAATAAAAATAAAGGAAGAAAAGAAGCAATGTAAAAATTATAATGGTTAATGAAGAGTTCACGCACATCTTTTTAAAGTAGGTGATATTTAAAATCCTATATTTATATTATGTCGGAGACATTTCAAAATTGATGTAACACTTTTATTTAAATATGTAAATATTTGCAGACTAGACGTTATATCCTTTGCAACTATTTAAACTTATGACAGAAAACTTAAATGTCAATTTAAAAATATATGGAGAGTATGGACTTTGTTTTTAAAATCGAAGGACACTGCTATAAAACATTCCTCATTTTAAAAATAAATTTGATCTTAAAACTATTCAACAAATATTTAATTCCTATGATATTCCAGGTTCTATGCTAGACATTATACACAGTGAATAAAATACCATCTCTGCCAACAGGGAACTTATTCTAGTGAACTACACGTTAATATTCAAGCAGTACTTACAAAGCACGTATGTGCCACACACCATGTCAGGTGCTGTTATGCACATTGACTTACTTGTTAAAGATTAAATTGATTTGGCTTGACACTTTTTTATGAATTTACATAAAAATTAACTGTAATCCCCACACTCTGGGAGGCCAAAGCAGGACGACTGCTTGAAGTCAGAAGTTTGAGACCAGTGTGGGCAAAAAAGCAAGAAATTTGCCTCTACAAAAAAAAATGAAAACAAAATATTAGCCAGGTGCCATGGTGTGCACTTGTAGTCTCAGCTACTCGAGAGGCTAAGGTAGGATTGCTTGAGCCCAAGAGTTCAAGGTTGCAGTGAGCTATGATCACACCACTGCACTCCAGCCTGGGTGACAGAACGCAACCCTATTTAAATAACCAAATTAAGTCAGTGTGGTAAAGCACTAAACTGAAAGGAAAACTTGGAAGAGAAAGCTGTCTCTTTCTATAGCTAGCTGCAGGATCAAATAATTTATTCCTTCCTGGATCTCAATTTTTCTTACTGATTCTAATGAAGAATAGAACAAGCTGATCGGTACAGTATTTTTAAAGTTTTAATGTCTTCTATGACTACAAGATTTAGATACAAAGACCTCAGCTTAAGCCACTACAAAGTATCATCAACACACTTTTCTATGAACTATCTGGTCACATAAGAAACTGTTTTATTTACTTTAAAAAAAAAAAAAAGATCAGCTATAAAGATTTCAACTATTTAGATCCATATTCCTTTGCCAAATTAAAAAAATAAAATAAAATAAAACCTAAGACAGGGTGTAGTGGCTCATGCCTGTAATCCTAGCACTTTGGGAGGCCAAGGCGGTAGGATTACTTGAGGCCAGGAGTTCAAGACCAGTCTGTCTGGCCAACATGGCAAAACCCAGTATCTACAAAAAAAAAAAAAAAAAAATACAAGAATTAGTTGGGCATTGTGGTGCACACCTGTAATCCCAGCTACTACTAGGGAGGCTGAGGCATGAGAATTACTTGAACCCAGGAGGCAGAGGTTTCAGTGAGCTGATATCATACCACTCCACTCCAACCTGGGCAACAGAGTGAGGCTCTATCTCAAAGAAAAAATAAATAAATAATAAAACCTGTTTTAAGCACCCACATACACATATATAATGTGCCAATTCTAACATATTTCATTATGAGTATATTATTGTATTATTAATTATAAAATTACATATCTTTTATAAGCACCCACATACACATATATAATGTGCCAATTCTAACATATTTCATTATGAGTATATTATTGTATTATTAATTATAAAATTACATATCTTTTAAAATATCCCATACTGGATGGGAGGTTGAGGCAGGAAGATTGTTTGAACCCAGGAATTCGAGGTTGCAATGAGCTATGATCATGCCACTGCACTCCAGCCTGGGCAACAGAGCAAGACCCTGTCTCTAAAAAAAATAAAGTAAAATATCCCAATACTGGGAATTTTTTTACTCAGTAAATATGTCCATGTCCATTTGTTCATAGACAACAGAATATAAAACCTAAAATTATGAGTTTATTTCTCTGCTAAGAAATATCCTGAAGCTGGCTGGGCACAGTGTCTCATGTCTGTAATCCCAGCACTTAGGGAGGCCAAGGCAGGAGGATAGCTTGAGCCCAGGAGTTTGAGACCAGCCTAGGGAACAAAGTGAGATCCTGACTCTATTCGTAAAAACAAAAATTTAGAACAGGCAAATTCAAAAAGACAAAAAGTATAACAGAGGTTACCAGAAGGTGGGAAGAGGAGGGGAAGGAAGCTATTATTTAAGGGGTACAGTATTTTTGGAGCGATGAAAAAGTTTTAGATAGTGGTGACAGTTGTAAAATATTCTGAACATAATTAATGCCACTGAACTGTACACTTAAAGATTAAAGTGGCAATGTTTATGTTATATATATTTTACTGTACAAAAAGCTATTATCTTATTTGTACTTATTAATGTTATAGTATTAATGTTTGCAATTTATAAACTTTTGATTTTGTTAGTGTAAAATGTAATTTGTTTGTATATACTTAGGTGGCATTCTACTATGAATAAAGGGAAAAAAATGTGGTTACCAGTAAGTACTTTATCACCTCAACTTTAGCAATTGATATGACCCCTCATTTAACAGCACTGTCAGTGAAGTCATGCTTCTTAGGTAACTCAAATATTTTATAAATTTCAAATGTAATGAATGAATTAAGAAGTGAAAGAAAAAAAAAGATAATTTATATCACTCTATGCTTTCTCTATCTAAAAGACTTCTGAGTTCCTCCATACAAAGAATGCCAACAATAACATCAGCAAGATCAGATCATCTCCTGCAAACCTACCAATCTGGTGATAAAAGTCAAATGATTCAGCTGTCTGCAAGTAAAGGATAATGCAACCTGTATCCATCCCAACTCCCCCAAATAACTAATACTTTCTTAAAAGTCAGACTACATTTTTGTATCCATATTTCACTTCTGTGTGTGATTAATTTTAAGATGATGCTATTAAAACCATCTGATTAGTCACATTTTAATTATCAAAATTCCTACACAGTGCCAGAATTTATGCATTCAGAACACCTGACTTCATTTGATTTAAAGAATTCTTAGTATTAATCATAAATGACCAATATAAACACTATTCTTTAAGAAATGAATAAGAGTCACCAGTTACATCCTGAGGAAAACACAGCTTTGGGATTTGTCTCAGAACCAGTTTAAGATATTCTTTGTTTTGAAAATCCTCTTAAAGGCACTAAAAAAAAATCTACCCATGGGGTAAGTGAACTAAGTGAAATCGACCTAATTAAGGTCACATGACAGAGTAAAAGTTACGAAAATTATCAGTCACTTCAGTTTTTCCATTTATTTTCCCAATAAATCACACCAAGGTTAAATAATGACACAGGGAGCTATTTGAAGGATTTGGTATCTATAAAATGTCCTCTGTGGCCAGGCACAGAGGCTCACGCCTGTAATCTCAGCACTTTGGGAGGCCGAGGCAGGGGGGTAACGAGGTCAAGAGATCAAGACCATCCTGGCCAACATGGTGAAATCCCGTCTTTACTAAAAATACAAAATTAGCCAGGTGTGGCAGCACATGCCTGTAATCCCAGCTACTCAGGAGGCTGAGGCAGGAGAATCACTTGAACCCAGGAGGCGGAGGTCGCAGTGAGCCAAGATCGTGCCACTGCACTCCAGCCTGGGCAACAGAGCGAGACTCTGTCTCCCTACCCCTTCGCCCCACTGTATTAAAAAAATAATATCCACACACACTCCTCTGTGGCTGGGTGCAGTGGCTCACAACTGTAATCCCAGCACCGTGGGAGGCCGAGCCAGGCAGATCACCTGAGGTCAGGAGTTTGAGACCAGCCTGGCTAACATGGTGAAACCCCGCCTCTATTAAAAATTAGCTGGGCGCGGTTGTGCATGCCTGTAATCCCAGCTACTCAGGAGGCTGAGGCAATAGAATTGCTTGAACCCGGGAGGCAGAGGTTGCAGTGAGCTGAGATCGTGCCACCGCACTCCAGACTGGGCAACAGAGTGAGACTCCATCTCAAAAAAAAAAAAGTCCTCTGTTTTTATATATTATTGTCCTACATCTAGCAAACTATCAAATATACCAGCTTTTCCAGCATTGGTAGTAGATTATGGCAATTATGCTGTTAGTCCTTCTTTTGATCAAAAAGGGATAGGCTATATCTTTGACCAAACAAACTGGCTCACACAGAGGTGATTCCATAGCCTTGGCCATATTTTGGTCTAAACTGAAAAGCTTAGCCTTTTAAAAATGTTTGTAAAATGTAAAGATTTTTAAAAAGATAAAAATTAAGGAAAGTGTTTATTAGGCCTACAGTCCCCAAGGAAATATTTTATTTTATTATTATTATTATTATTTTGCTTAGGCAAAAGCACTCTGTTGCTTAGGCTAGAGTGTAGAACTACAATCACAGTTCACTCTGGAACCTTGATCGATCTCTCAGGCTCAAGTGATCCTCCAACCTCAGCCTCCTGAGTAGCTGGAACTACAGGCATGCACCACCACACCTGGCAAATTTTTTTAAAAATTTTTGTAGATAAGGAGTCTCACTGTGTTGCCCAGGCTGGTCTCAAACTCCTGGGCTCCAGTGATCCTCCCACGTAGGCCTCCCAAATTCTGAGATTATAGGCACTTATCTGGAAATATTTTGTTTCTAAAAATAAATGGAATCTATTATCAGACTATTCTTGGAAAAGATCACAGGTTCCTCTAGGGCAAGGACCCCATGTTATTATACCTAAGTTTAGTTATTATCACTAAACCAATTTCCAATGACAGCATAATTTATAGTTTATCACATCAACTCTCATTTTTATTCATTACCTCTCAAGTGACACTGTGAAATTTAGGAATTTAGCCCTATTATGTTTTGAATGTTTGTGTCCCTGTAAAATTCCCATGTTGAAGTCTAACCCCAAATGTGTTCATACTAAGAGGCAGGGCCTTTGGAAAGTTATTAAGTCATTAGGGCTCCACCATCCATTAATGGGATTAATGACCTTATCCTTTACACCATGTGAGCACATATAGAAGGCACCATCCATGAAGCAGACAGCCCTTACCAGACACTGAACCTGCTGGTGCCCTGATACTGGACTTCCCAGCCTCCAGAACTATAAGAAATAATTTTCCATTATTTAGAAATAATCTAGTCTAGGACACACACAGTGGCTAATGCTTGTAATCCCAGTAGTTTGGGAGGCCAAGGTGGGTGGATCATTTGAGGTTAGGAGTTCAAGACCAGCCTGGCCAACATGATGAAACCCCGTCTCTACTAAAAATACAAAAATTAGCCAGGTGTGGTGGTAAGCACCTGTAATGCCAGCTACTCAGGAGCCTGAGGCATGAGAATCACTTGAGCCTGGGAGGCAAAGATTGCAGTGAGCCAAGATTGCGCCACAACTGCACCATTGTACTCCAGCCTGGGCAATAGGGCGAGACTCAGTCTCAAAAAAAAAAAAAAAGAAATAATACAGTCTAAAGTGTTTTGTTATAGCCACAAATGAACTAAAACAGGTTCTACAGGAAAACAATGACTTTTTTAAAAACTACCATTTTCAGCATCTCATCTTCCTTGTACTCAGCACAAAGTCACACTTTGTATAAGGCATACTGCATCCAATTCCAAATCAGCAAAAATTTTTGAGGGCATACTCTGTTTAACATACTACTGGTACTATAGGAGATTAATAAAAGTCATTTTTCCTCAAAAAATTTATGAGTGAAAAGTCAAATCCATTGTTTAAAAGTTAAAAACTAATACAAAGCAGTATATACAGTATTAGAGTGGCATATAATAAATATCAAATTCATGAAGCATACTTTACCAGTCTGTTAAATGTATTTATAAAATTCATAAATGTTTCAGACATTATGCTACTTTTTTGAATTTCTGCTGCTTATATGGTTACTGGTCCTTTAAGGAAATCCACTCTGTTATATTAATAGGAATGAAAAGCAATTTCTTCCATGATGAACAGAATCTTTAAAAAACTGTGACAAAGAAAGAACCCAGCATACTTCCAATAACTTTCTACATTATAACACTTATTTCCATTTTCCCTCCACACATCCTCATCTTTCTGATTTGTGGCTGTTTGTCTCCACTTAACATAGGAGACTTTCTTTTCCTTTTGTTTTGCAGAATATACATCAGTGATTTTGGTATAATTAAAAATGCCCAGGTCAGGCATGATGGCTCACACTTGTAATCCCAGAACTTTGGGAGGCCAAGGCAGGCAGATCACATGAGGTCAGGAGTTCAAGACCAGCCTGACCAACATGGTGAAACCCTATCTCTACTAAAAATACAAAATTAGCTGGGCGTAGTGGTATGTGCCTGTAATCCCAGCTACTTGGGAGACTGAGGCAGAAGAATCGCTTGAACCTGGGAGGCAGAGGTTGCAGTGGGCCGAGATCGCACCACTGTACTCCATCCTGGACGACAAGAGCAAAACTTCATCTCAAAAAAAGAAAAAATTCTCATTTTTCTGATAAAAACCTTGTATTGTCTAATCTATCCTTCATGACATGTATAAAAATATAAGGAGGCTGGGGGCAGTGGCTCACACCTGTAATCCCAGCACTTTGGGAGGCCAAGGTGGGTGGATCACCTGAGGTCGGGAGTTCGAGACCAGTCTGACCAACGGAGAAACCCCATCTCTACTAAAAATATAAAATTAGCCAGGCGTAGTGGTGCATGCCTGTAATCCCAGCTACTTGGGAGGCTGAGGCAGGAGAATCGCTTGAACCTGGGAAGCGGAGGTTGCAGTGAGCCAAGATCGAGCCACTGCACTCCAGCCTGGGCGATGAAGACACCATCTCAAAAATATATATATATATTATATGGTATTTTATATATATGGCATATTATATATATGGCATAAAAGAATGAGTGTCTTTAAATCTTCAAAACTCCCTTATGAATAACTATATATATGTAGTAGTTATAAACAATAGTTACCCACAGCTGAAGGATGGTATGCTATACATGTATCACTGATTTAGATTTTCTTGACTGTATTCTATGTATTATTTCATGCCATGCATCATCATTCATATTATCTGTATATTTTTAGGAACAAAAAATAGAACTTCCAAAGTTTAATAACAAATAGACAAACTCATAAAAGTATTTTCAGTAAATACAGCAACATGTAAAGCTTACTTTAACAATATGGGTATTACACTTTGTATTGTTTCTGTTCAAAGACAAACTATAACTAGACTCTTCGATTTTTGTTATAAACACTGTGAAACAAAGTACGGTATTTTTTATAGGTCTTGAATCCATGCCCGATACATTTATGGGATCACAGTCCAACAGAAACACATTGCTACTCACCGGGAAATAATATTTAATGGCAAAAAAGAAAGAAAGAAAGATGGAAAGACAGAAAGACAAGAAAGGCAAGAAAGAAAGAGAGAGAGAGAGAGAGAAAGAAAGAAAGAAAGAAAGAAGGGAGGGAGGGAGGGAGGGAGGGAGGGAGGAAGAAAAGAAAGACAGAAAGGAAAGAAGGAAGGAAGGAAGGAAGGAAGGGAGGGAGGGAGGGAGGGAGGGAGTCAGTCAGTCATGGAGAGAATGGGGAAGGAAAGAAAAATAAAAAAAAGAGCCAGGGCCATGCACAATGGCTCATGCCTGTAATCCCAACACTTTGGGAGGCTGAGATGAGAGGATCACTTGAGCCCAGGAATGCTCCTCTAAAACTGATGATGTCAACATCAAATGTGAAATATGTTAAATGACATGAAGAATAAGGCTACCCATCTTATTTGGCTATGCTTGAAATGGATTTATTATAATCTCCCTTGATTTGAAAGCAGTCTGAACTGATCATACCTGTGAAAATGTCTTATTTAGGGAAATTTACTGCAGATGTTTACACACTCTATTACTTAATGTGATAAACTCCTAATCCCAGATGATCTTCAAGTTAAATAACTAGAGGCCAGGTGCAGTTGCTCATGCTATTTTTACAAATAGCCCTTTGGAAGGCTGAGGTGGGCAGATTGCTTGAGCTCAGGAGACCAGCCTGGGCAGCATGGCAAAACCTTATCTCTTCAGAATATACAAAAATTAGCCAGGTATGGTGGTGCACACCTGAGTCTCAGTTACTTGGGAGGCTGAGGTGGGAGGATCACTTAAGCCCAGGAGGCAAAGACAGAGGTTGCCAGTGATCTCAGATCACACCACTGCACTCCAGCCTGTGCGACAGAGTGAGACCCTGTCTCAAAAAAACAAAAAAAAGTATTTATTGTAAAAAGTTCAGGTATAAATGAATCAGAAAGCAGTGGCTGAATCAAATTAGTTCTATAGTTCTATAATTTGATATAACTAAAGCTACAATGCAATAATATCACCAAAGAAAGAACCTAGCATGAAAATATTAACTAAATGGTTCAGTTTCAAAGACACTTTGAATTCTGGGTATCTTAACTCAAAGAATCCCAATAATACATTAAATTCCTTGGATCCTCACTGAAAGTGAGAAACTCATTTCTAAGCATATGTGCACAAGTACCTTAGCCTCTTCATGCCTGCATGCCTGTCCCACAGTCAGAGAAGGCAGGATATTTGGTTAGGCATATGTTTACGAGTACAGACAGGAAAATTCCAACTTTAAAACCAAATATTTTCCTTGTTTAATTCTGGTATCTTATTGGTCCATATGCTGCCTCCTCCTCACAGTATGGTATCCCAATCTCCTAGATTGTGACTTTCTTTTAAAGCATAATGATAACATCAAGCAGACAGAATTGAAGAGTGGAAATACTATATGAGAAAGCAGAGCAAAACAGATGATGCTCTAAATGCACACTGACACACTTGCTGAAGATGTTAGGTGCTCCATAAATGCTTGTTGAAATGCTGTTTGTCAACATTTGTTGTGAAAAATTCATCTCTTTCTCTAAGAATCCTCATGAGTTAACCACAATCAGTTCTACATAATTTAACAGAAAACATCTGGTGGCACTTTCAAATGTTACGGACAGCATTTCACAAACCATGCCTGCCCCCAGCCTCACTGCAGCAGGAGAAAATGAGACTAAGGAGAAAAGCAAGATAAGTTATCAGGAGAGCCCCAAACATGTGTATCATTTGTTTACACATATCTGGTCTACATTCTCAGATTTTCTAAAGAACGACCCCCCCGCCCCCCGCCTTTTTTTTCCTTTTTAGCTTAAGCTAGCTGGATTTCAGTTTCTGTAATTTGCAAACAACACAATACTAGTATAGAGGGCCTGTCCAGTGCAAAAGAAAATCTTGTCTCTGCCTCCACAATGTCCATATGTATAACAGAATCCTATCAATGCTTTTATGGTAATTGACAAGGTGACAGTAACTATGAGGAAAAGAAACAGTCTGAAAATCAACCACAATCCCTCTTGGAGACAACATATCTTAAAAAGCTTTTGAGAAGTTATTCAGTAAAGAAACTTCTTTAACTCAGTTGAACTCACATTTACAAATCATATTTGAGCATGGAATCTTTTTTAATGAACTTCTTATGTCTTTGAGAACTACTAACTGGTAGAGCACTAGTACATGAAGACAAATGAAAACAACCATTCATATCTGCTTCCTTGTTTACTAATCATTTTAAGTATAACAGGAGATCACAGAACTCAATTTTGAATGTAAAAGTAGTTTACATTCTAGATTGAGAAACTTACCTGCATTGAAATAAGAATGAAATCAATTAGGCTCCCAATTCCACAAAATCCTACAGTGCAAAACTTTAACAAACCTAGAAAAGAAGGTAAAGTCATTTATAATCTGGAAAGTCTTCTAAATATTAACAAACTGTTCCATTTTCCAATAAACCATTACTTTACATATACATAATGCTCTTTATATCAAGAACATAAAAGTAACACTTTAAAAAATCAAATCTTCATCTGAAAATGAGAAGAGTTTAAAGGAACCCTCTACACAGAAATGCCAAAAAACAATGTATTAGTTCCCTTAACAAATAAATATCAGTAACTGAAAAAAAACCTCAATATAATCTAACAAAATTTCTAAGAGAAAAGGCCTAAGGAAATAATCTTTAAATCTCAGTACACCAGTTACAAAACATCTTTTAGTCCTAAAATCCTTAATTACTTATTTAGACTTTATACATTATGTGACCCAAAATTCACTATACATTTGGAGAGTTAAAATATATAAATTGTCATGCCAAAAAAAAAATCAGGAAAAAACACTGCTCTTGTTGCAAAATTGCAAAAATTAGCAATCCAATTACCTTTAATTTATCTTACATATTTCTTTCCTTAAGGATCTCCTGTTTATTAGCTCTATAGTCAAAATCAACAATTCTGTGCTGATCACTATATACGGCTTTGTCCTTGGTCCCAACCCAAGAGCTTAGATGCTAAAACAGATGATAACAGAGTATCTAATATGGGCCATCTACAACAATATCACCCAAAAACAATTGTAAGAGGCGGATTGGGGTGGCCTGGGGGTGGGATGATTAATCTCTTATGAATTTAAACTTGAGTTTCTTACAAGACATCTCATATGAGATATAAAAATGGTATAAGACAAGACTCTTGGTGAAAATGTAGTTCCATATATCAACTACAAATAGATGCCAGCTAAAAATCCTGTGAGGATGAGATCACCTCCCACAACCTGAGAATACATAAATAAGACTGAACTATGTTGGGACATTAGATGACTTCTTCCCCCACATATAGCAGAATAATGTTGTTAAGTACAGAAATAACATGGTGGCAATAAGTTAATAACTATTAAAATACAGAAATAACTAAAAAGTTTGCTTTTCGTTTTCCTCAAAACATTTACTTACCTAACATTTTATCTTTGATTACTATCTGTCGCATAGAAGCCCCATTAGGGCAGGGCCTTTTATCTGTTTTCTCTTTGAGACAGAGTCTTGCTCTGTCGCCCGGGCTGGAGTGCAGTGGCCGGATCTCAGCTCACTGCAAGCTCCGTCTCCCGGGTTTACGCCATTCTCCTGCCTCAGCCTCCCGAGTGGCTGGGACTACAGGCGCCTGCCACCTCGCCCGGCTAGTTTTTTGTATTTTTTTAGTAGAGACGGGGTTTCACCGTGTTAGCCAAGATGGTCTCGATCTCCTGACCTCGTGATCCGCCCGTCTCGGCCTCCCAAAGTGCTGGGATTACAGGCTTGAGCCACCACGCCCGGCCCTTATCTGTTTTCTTTACTCCTGTGTCCTTAGTGCCAACGACATTGCCTGGCACATAGTAAATGCTCAATATTTGTTGCATAAATTGATAAATATTCTCATATTTCTGCTTCCCAAACACTCCCATCATTCCATCCATTACCTTAATAATAACTCCCTTCATTTTTTCATTAGTTGCATGGTACCATAGTAGCCCAAAGAAAATTGTCTGCTGAGATTTTATCCCCTCAGTGTATTTTATATTTCCGAAATGTATTCTTCTTCACATAGCATGTTAGTATAAATTTGAGAATGTCATAGTTTTTCTTTCTTCAATTTGTTTATAAAAAAGAACACTGGCCAGGCGCGGTGGCTCATGCCTATAATCCCAGCACTTTGGGAGGCTGAGGCAGGTAGATCCCCTGAGGTCAGGAGTTCGAGACCAGCCTGGCCAACATGGTGAAACCCTGTCTCTACTAAAAATACAAAAATTATCCAGGCATGGTGGCGTACGTCTGTGATCCCAGCCACCCAGGAGACTGAGGCAGGAGAATCACTTGAACCTGGGAGACAAAGGTTGCAGTGAGCTGAGACCGCACCACCGGACTCCAGCCTGGGCAACAAAGGGAGACCTTGTCTCAAAAAAAAAAAAAAAAAAAGAGAGAGAATATTATGTATGGTCCCTCTAAAGTTATATCTTTAACTGCTAATCCATGAAGAATAGGTAATCACATCAGGGCTTTGCCTTTTATTCTGCCATTTTCAAGATTGTTCTTCCTTTTAGGCCACTTCTTTAGAGAAGTCTTCCCTAATATGCCTGTCTGAAGCAGCATGCCACCCTATCTCTGCCCCATAACCCACTATGCTCGGCTACTTTTTAAAATTTTTTGTAGGGTCAGGGTCTCACTATGTTGCCCAGGCTAGTCTTGAACTCCTGGGATAAAGTGATCCTCCTGCCTTGGCATCCCAAAATGCTTGGATTACAAGTCACCACATCTGGCCTAAATTTCTTTTTTTTTCTTTTTATTTTTTTTCTCATACCTCTCAGGGATGAATGAAGGTTTTGATTATGATAACTGTAGTAGCAGAAATAGTGACAACAAAAGCTGGCCGGGCGCGGTGGCTCAAGCCTGTAATCCCAGCACTTTGGGAGGCCGAGACGGGCGGATCACGAGGTCAGGAGATCGAGACCATCCTGGCTAACACGGTGAAACCCTGTCTCTAGTAAAAAATACAAAAAAAAAAAACTAGCCGGGCGAGGTGGCAGGCGCCCGTAGTCCCAGCTACTCTGGAGGCTGAGGCAGGAGAATGGCGTAAACCCGGGAGGCAGAGCTTGCAGTGAGCTAAGATCCGGCCACTGCACTCCAGTCCGGGCGACAGAGCCAGACTCCGCCTCAAAAAAAAAAAAAAAAAAAAAAAAAAAACAAAAGTTGTTGCTGGGCTAACATTTATCAAATATATCTTACCTCGCTTAATTCTTATTGCCCTTCCTATCTGTGTTCATAAAGTATTTTTATATTTGAAAACCTAAAACAAGGTTAAGATGGCATTATTGGAAACTTCATTACTAAAATCATCCTTTGCCTTAAATTTGTAGAAATAGATAGACCATAGTTAACATCACACGTTTGGAGTAAGATATGCTGTAAGTCACTGTAATGATTAAACCTTCAAGTTTTTTTTTAACACTGAACTGCTAAGTTTAAATGTGTTACTCCAGGAGTTTCTTTCTTTTCTTTCTTTCTTTCCTTCTTTTCCTTTCTCCTTTTTTCCTCCTTCCCTTCCTTCTTTCCTTTGCAGGGTCTCACTACTTCCAAGGGTCTCACTGTGTTGCCCAGGTTGGTCTTGAACTCCTGGCCTCAAGTGATCCTCCTGCCTTGGCCTCCCAAAATGTTGAAATTACAGGTGTGAGTCACCACACCCAGCCTCTTGATTTTTTAAAACAGCTTGATTGAGCTATAAATGACATACATTAAAATGACATACAATGACATCAATGACATACAATGACATACAATGTACGTATTTAAAATGTACTATTTGATAAATTTGACACTTGTAAACATCTGTGAAACAATCACTATAATAAAAAAAGAACGTTATCTGTCACCCCTAATAGTTTCCTCACGCCCCTTTGTAATTTCTATTTCTTGTCTCTCCTTGCCCCAGTCTTTCCCCAGCAAGCACTTATCCGCTGTCACTATAAATTTGTTAGTTCCTTAAACTTTTAAGTATCATCTCTGATCTGTTCTCTAATTTCCTTAAATGTATTACTCCAGGTGTAGGTAATATTTACCAGTTCCAAAGATATTCTTCCCTTATCTAATATTTTATCTCAGCAGAAACCTCTCATGTTCATTTTTGTGAAGCATCCTTAAGAAGGGGTTTTGTAGCAAAATATCTAGATTTTCTTAAATTTATCATCTTACTCTGTTATGGGTGTTATTACATTACTTTGCCAATAAACATATTTCTATGTCATTGTTTTAAATGGCTGCATAGTATTCTGCTCTGTTATACACTGTACCTTAATTTTTTGAGACAGTTCCTCCCTAGTGAACATTTAGCCTGTTTCTAGCTTTTTTGATATTCATATGACAAATATTTATCAGAGTCGTACCGTCTGTCAAGTTCTGTTCAGGACACCAACTTGCATAAGACAGATAAGGCTTCTGCCTTTAAGAATGTATATTCGAGGCCAGGCACTGGCTCACGCCTGTAATCCTGACACTTTGGGAGGCCAAGGCAGGCGGATCACCTGAGGTTGGGAGTTTGAGACCAACCTGACCAACATGGAGAAACCCTGTCTCTACTAAAAATACAAAATTAGCTGGGCACATCCTGTAATCCCAGCTACTCGGGAGGCTGAGGCAGGACAATCATTTGAACCCAGGAGGTGGAGGTTGCGGTGAGCCGAGATCGCACCATTGCACTCTAGCCTGGGCAACAAGAGCAAAACTCCACTCAAAAAAAAAAAAAAAAAAAAGAATGCACAATCCAGAGGAAGACTAAAGTGAATGAATAAACAAATCCCTGAGGCTAACAGATTTATAATTAGCACTATGAAGGAAAAAAAAAAGCTATATATAAGTAGGACTACTGCTTTTCATAACCATGAAGAAAGATTAAGTTTAGTTTTAAAATGGGATTTTTCATTCATTTATTTTCTTTTTTGTGGAAATGGGATGTCACTATGTTGTCTCTGCCGGCCTCAAACTCCTGGCCTCAAGCAATCCCCCCACCTCAGCCTGCTGAGTAGCTGAGTCTATGGGCACACACCACTGCACCCGACAAAAAACTGAATTTTAGATTTTGTCTTAACTACTTTCATTGCAGTCAACATTGTAAGAATTTTTTTTAAGGCAGTGATCATTTAAAATAAAAATGCCTACATTTCTTAACCTTGGATTCTTAACAGAAATTAAAATTTATTTAAAATATTTATAAATTTTAAATTGGCCAGGCACTGTGGCTCTTCCCTGTAATCCCAGCACTTTGGGAGGCTGAGGTGGGAGGACAGCTTGAGCCCATGAGTTCAAGAACAGCCTGTGCAACACGGTGAAATCCCATCTCTACAAAAAAATACAACATTAAGTCAGGCGTGGTGGTACATGCCTGTAGTCCCAGCTGCTCGGGCAGAGCTGAGGACAGAGCATACCTTGAGCCCAGGAGGCTGAGGTTGCAGTGAGCCATGATCGCACCACTGCACTCCAGCCTGGGCAACAAAGTGAGACCCTGTCACAAAAAGAAAAAGAAAAAGAAAAAATATTTTATTGCTTCTGATACCTAAAAGGATAACTTCTGATATCTAAAGGACCCAACTCCACAGCAAGGTACTCAAAGCATTTTATGATCAGACCATAGACTACCTCTGTAGGCAGTGTCACCTCCTGCATGTTCTTCCTACACGATCAGCTAAATTATCCCCTAATCTCTCAGTGTACACCTATACACTTTACACATGCTGTTCCCTGCCATGCCTTCAACCTCTGTAATCTTTTCATCCTTCAAAACCTAGCTCAAATGTCACCACATCTAAGAACTTCCTTCAGTCAACTGCGTCAGTCCCTTTTCCTTACTCTCACAGCATTTTGTTATGGTTCTGTTATGGCGCTGTACCATAAATTGGCCTACTAACATGTTTATTTTATTTTTAACCAATATACACTGTGACCTTCATCATTATTTCCATATCACTTAGTTATTTAAATATTGAATGTTTAATTAAATAAACAAATATATATAGTACTTTATGACTTTTACTTAGGAACTTACAACACTGAGTTTTAGTACAGCTATCAGAAATATACCTACCATCAATTCCACAGTGAAGACTTCTCTTTGATCTTTTGTGGGTAGCAACATGGAAGAAATAAGGTTAGCTTTGCTAGCTAGAAGGCAGAGCATTCAAAAACTTTAAATTTGCTCAGTGAAGGGCTAATATACAAGCAGACTACTACAGTAAATAAAGCATGATCTCTGGAGCCAGAAAATTTGGGTTCAAATTGAGGTCACTAGCTGAGTGTCCTTGGGTAAATCTCTTAATCTCGTGACAATTTTCCTATCCATAAAACAAAGATGATAACAACAAGTATGTCACAGAATAAAGGAAAGCCTCTAGACTCAGTAAATCCCTTAACCTCTCTGGTGACAGTTTCCCTACCTGTTAAAGAGGATTTAAAGAGGATGATAAACTCAGAGGGTTGTAAGGCTTCAATAAGGGCAGGCATGTGAAAGTACTGTTTAAATAAAAGCTATCGTAAAATGTAAATAGTTTTCATAAGTATTAGTAACTATGGTAAATGTGATTACAGCAAGAAGGAAGATATAGAGAGCAGGGCTAAGGGTGATAGAAGTCAGGCTCCCACTCCAGCTCAAGCTAGTCACCAAAGTTCCAACCCCAACTTGTTCTGAAAGAAGTGCATAGTTTCTTTTTTTTTTTTTGAGACAGAGTCTTGCTCTGTCACCCAGGCTGGAATGCAGTGGTGCGATCTCGGCTCACTGCAACCTCCGCCTCCTAGGTTCAAGCAATTCTCCTGCCTCAGCCTCCTGAGTAGCTGGGACTACAGGCGCCTGCCAACACGCCCGGCTAATTTTTTGTATTTTTAGTGGAGACGGGGTTTCACCATGTTAGCCAGGATGCTCTTGATCTCCTGACCTCATGATCCACCCACCTTGGCCTCCCAAAGCACTGGGATTACAGGCGTGAGCCAACGCGCCCGGCCCAAGTGCATAGTTTCTAATCCCAGGGCAATGGTGAAAGAGATTTGGGCAGAAGGAAATATTTTTTGGAGTGGTAGAGGATGTACATTTGTTCATAAAACATTTACTAAACATCCAGTGTGTGCCCAGCACTAGCAGTGACAGTTCCAGTCTACTATCTTAAGTAAATGCCTACACTATCTTCTGTGTGTTTTCATAAAGGTGAAAACACAGGAAAAGTCAGTATTTCTTACCTAAGCTGAACTGTTGGGCTAATTGATAGCTCTATACTCACAGAAGAATGTTAACTACTCAACTCCAATTATAGAGAACTTACAATAAATACACAGATATTTAATCTATAAGAACACATACAATTATAAGGATTTTTTTTTTTTTTAATGAAACATACGCACCCAAGGCAGGGTATCCAAGGTAAAATCGATCTGCTCCCAACCATCCAAGAAAAAGAGACAATGCGACCGCCACTTTGTATGAATAGCCATTTCTGCAAAAAATTAAAATCTGAGTGTCATATTCATATATTTCCAACGTGAACATTTTAGAAAACAAAATTATTAACTACTACTTATTTGTTAATTGGTTCATTCATTCACTCAATTAATGTTTTTTGGATGCCTACTGTATGTCAGGCACTATTCTAGGCTACTGAAATGTATTAACGAATAAAAACAACAAAGATCCCTATTCCCGTGGAGCTTACAGGCTAGTGATAACAAGCAATAAACACAAATATATTTCAAAAGTAAATCATATGTCAGAAAGTCAAAAATGTTACGGAAAAAAAGAAGTAGGGCAGGCTGTGTAGAATGCCAGGAGCCATTTAAATGGCGTGGTAAGAGTAGGCCTCATTGAGAAGGTGATATTTGAGCAGAGACCTGAGGGAAGTGAATGAGATGGCCATGCCATGCTTCTGAGGAAACAGTGTCACAGGCAAAAGAGACAGGCAGAACTATCAATTTGAAGTCAAATTTCATCATGTAAGATCCCTGCTCATAATCCTCTTTCATGTGTGTGTGTGTGTTTATTGCACTGCATATTTGTATGAGTTAGAAAAAGTAGTAAGTGGCCCAGAGATCCTGTTTATGTGTCTAACGTTATAAGGATGTCAAACTTTATGCTGAAGGCAGTAGCACCCCATCTACAATGGAATAGGGCACCAAACTAGAAGGAGAAAAATAATTTAGAAGGCAATGCAAAAACTAACACTGAAATCTAATGGGCAGTAACAGTGGGAGAAAGAAGTGAACAAAATTGGGAAATACTAACAAGGCAGAAGCAAACAGGCTACATGTGGGGAATGAGGGAAAAGGAGAAGTCAAGAATGACTCCAAGATGGGCACAGTGGCACACGCCTGTAATCCCAGCACTTTGGGAGGCCAAGGTGGGTGGATCACCTGAGGTCAAGAGTTCGAGAACAATTTGGCCAACAGAGTGAAACACAGTCTCTACTAAAAATACAAAAATTAGCTGGGTGTGGTGGCAGGCACCTGTAATCCCAGCTACTTGGGAGGCTGAGTCAGGAGAATCGCTTGAACCCAGGAGGTGGAGGTTGCAGTAAGCCAAGATCGTGCCATTGTACTCCAGCCTGGGCAACAGAGTGAGACTCTGTCTCAAAAAAATAATAAAAAATAAGTAATGAATCCAAAAGTTTCTGCTTAAGAAACTGGGTAGAACTGGTGCCATTCAATGAGATGAAGGAGGAAAGGATTTGAAGATAAAGAAAACAAATGCACTTTTAGACCTTATATATATAAAATATATATAAAGATGATAATATATTGATATTTAATTCAATTTTATTTCTTTTTTTTTTTGAGATGGAATCTCACTCTGTTGCCCAGGCTGGAGTGCAGTGGTGTGATCTTGGCTCACTGCAGCCTCTTCCTCCCAGGTTCAAGCGATTCTTCCACCTCAGGCCCCTGAGTACCTGGGAGTACAGGTGCACACCACCACACCTGACTAATTTTTGTATTTTTAGTAGAAATGGGGTTTCACCATGTTGGCCAGGCTGATCTCAAACTCCTGGCCTCAAGTGAACCACCCGCCTTGGCCTCCCAAAGTGCTGGGATTACAAGCATGAGCTACCATGCCTGGTCCAATTCAATTTTAGACGCCTATATATATATAGTATATAAAGATAGTTAATATACTGATATTCAATTCAATTCAATTTTAGGACATATATATGTAATATATATAAAGATTGCAATATATTTTATATGTTAGAGAGCTTAAGAAACAATGGGGCCAGATGTGGTAGCTCACTCCTATAATCCCAGCACTTTGGGAGGTTGAGGCAGTTGGATCATATGAGGCCAGGAGTTTGAGACTGGCAGCCTGGCCAACATGGTAAAACCCCATCTCTACTAAAAATACAAAAATTAGCCAGGCGTGGTGTTACATGCCTGTAGTCCCAGCTACTTGGAAGGCTGAGGCATGAGAATTGCTTGAACCTGGAAAGCAGAGGTTGCAGTGAGCCAAGATCACGCCACTGCACTCCTGCCTGGGTGACAGAGCAAGACTGTCTCCAAAAAAACAAAAAAGAAAAAAAGAAAAAAAACAAAGGGAGAGTTGGGCACAGTGACATGTGCCTGTAGTCACATGCCAGTGTGTCCAGCTCTCCCACTGTTGTGCCTAATGAATATTACCATATTTATATATATGTTATATATGATATAAAATATATAATTATATATGAAGATGATAATATATTTTACATTAAATATTATATTGCATATTTAAGATGGTAATGTTATATACTATATATTACTATATATAATATACTAGTATATATTATATATAAGCATATATATGTTTTACATAATTTTGTTTTTTTTTTTTTTTGAGATGGAGTTTCGCTCTTGTCACCCAGGCTGGAGTGCAATGGCACAATCTTGGCTTACTGCAACCTCCACCTCCCGGATTCAAGCAATTCTCCTGCCTCAGCCTCCCGAGTAGCTGGGATTACAGGCACCCGCCACCACACCCGGCTAATTTTTGTATTTTTAGTAAGACGGGGTTTCACGATGTTATCCAGGCTGGTCTGGAACTCCTGACCTAAGGTGATCCGCCCACCTTGGCCTCCCCAAGTGCTGGGATTACAGGCATGAGACACTGTGCCTGGCTATTTATATATATTAAATCTGAGGTCTAAAATTTAATATAAAACATATCACCAACTTTTTTTTTTTTTTTTTTTTAAAGACATTTATTCAGCGTCACGATCAGACTATTACATTTAGCAATCAACAGCATGGGTGCAAAAAAAAAAATCTACATTAAAACCCTTTGTTGGAATGCTTTACACTTTCCACAGAACAGAAACTAAAATAACCTGTTATACAATTAGTCACAAATACAGTCCTCGAGTTTTTTGCCCATACACATGAGTATTTGTCTAAAACATGTCTTCTTTGTAGCAGCTAGGCCCTGCCACCACTGTGCTTGGCTGAGTTCACAAATCTATTGTAACCTGTAGCTTCCCTGTCACTTCTCTGGCTCTCCTCTCCTGCTAAGCTTTGTTTCCTAATTAAAATCTTCTGCCACTGCCATAGCTACTGCTGCTGCTGGAACCGCCATAGCCACCTTGGTTTCGTGGTTTTGCAAAGTATTGGCCTCCACCGCCATAGGGGCCAGAGCTTCTGCCTCCAAAATTTCCTCCCTTCATGGGTCCAAAATTTGAAGACTGATTGTTGTAATTGCCAAAATCATTGTAGCTTCCACCACCTCCAAAATTGCTTCCATCATTACCAAATCCATTATAGCCATCCCCACTGCCACCATATCCACCACCACCACGGCTGCCACCAAAGCCACCACGACCACTGAAGTTTCCTCCACGACCGAAGTTGTCATTCCCACCGAAACCACCTCCACGACCACCACCAAAGTTTCCAGAACCACTTCGACCTCTTTGGCTGGATGAAGCACTAGCCATCTCTTGCTTTGACAGGGCTTTCCTAACTTCACAGTTGTGGCCATTCACAGTATGGTATTTCTGAATGACAATCTTATCCACGGAGTCATGGTCATCAAAAGGTTACAAAGGCAAAGCCCCTTTTCTTGCCACTGCCTCGGTCAGTCATGATTTCAATCACTTCAATTTTCCCATACTGTTAAAAATAATCTCTTAGGTGATGTTCTTCAGTGTCTTCTTTAATGCCACCAACAAATATCTTTTTCACAGTTAAGTGGGCACCTGGTCTTTGAGAATCTTCTCTTGAGACAGCTCTCTTTGGTTCCACAACTCTTCCGTCCACCTTGTGTGGCCTTGCATTCATAGCTGCATCCACCTCCTCCACAGTGGCATATGTGACAAACCCAAAGCCCCTGGAACGCTTGGTGTTTGGATCTCTCATTACCACACAGTCCGTGAGCGTTCCCCATTGCTCAAAATGGCTCCTCAGGCTCTCATCAGTTGTTTCAAAGCTCAACTCTCCAATGAAGAGCTTCCTCAGCTGTTCGGGCTCTTTAGAAGACTCTGACTTAGACATGACGGCAGGGAGAAGAGAGACTTTAACGATGCTTCTTCGGCGGCGTCCACCGGCCATCACCAACTTTTTATATGGCATATATATATACAAAGATGGTGAGAGAAGCCAAAGGGGTGGATGAATGAAAAAGGAAGAAGGACCAAGGACATCAAGACTTAAGGAAGAAGCAAAGAAATAGGAATGAAGGGACACAGAAGAGTGTTTTATACTGTAAGCCAAAAAAAGAAAGTTTTTTAGGGTTTTTTGTGTTTTTTTTGAGATTTAGTTTCACACTTGTTGCCCAGGCTGGAGTGCAATGGCACAATGTTAGCTCACTGCAACCTCCACCTCCTGGGGTTCAAGTGATTCTCCTGCCTCAGCCTCCCAAGTAGCTAGGATTACAGGCATCCACCACCACTCTGGGCTAATTTTTGTATTTTTAGTAGAGATGGGGTTTCACCTTGTTGGCCAGGCTGGTCTCAAACTCCTGGCCTCAGGTGATCCACCCGCCTCAGTCTCCCAAAGTGTTGGGATTACAGGCCTGAGCCACTGGGCCTAGCCAAGAAAGATTTTAAGAAAGCCAAGAAAGTACTTTAAGAAAGGAAACAGCCAGGCTGGGCACAGTGGCTCACATCTGTGATCCCAGCACTTTAGGAGGATGAGGTGGGAGGATCATTTGAGGCCATGAATTTGAGACAGAAAAGACTGGTCAACACAGTGACACCTTGCCTCTATATTAAAAAGAAAGGAGAGAGAAATAAGGGAATAGCCAAATGCTGTAGAAAGATTAAGATATGAGGCCGGGCGCGGTGGCTCAAGCCTGTAATCCCAGCACTTTGGGAGGCCGAGATGGGCGGATCACGAGGTCAGGAGATCGAGACCATCCTGGCTAACACGGTGAAACCCCGTCTCTACTAAAAATACAAAAACTAGCCGGGCGAGGTGGCGGGCGCCTTTAGTCCCAGCTACTCCGGAGGCTGAGGCAGGAGAATGGCATAAACCCGGGAGGCAGAGCTTGCAGTGAGCTGAGATCCGGCCAATGCACTCCAGTCCGGGCGACAGAGCGAGACTCCGCCTCAAAAAAAAAAAAAAAAAAAAAAGAAAGATTAAGATATGGACTGTAAACATTCCTTCGATATATCAACAAAGATTGCTGGTGAATCTCAGCATGGCCAAAAGCCATACTACATTAGACAGAAAATCCTGTAACAGATAAGTATTATCAAAACAACTTTCAAAAAGCTTGGCTGGGAAGGGAAATGAAATTAGAAAAGCAATTATCTATATAAGTAAATCACCCTAAAGAATAATCTGAAAACTGGTGGTATAGCAGAGATTATTCACCGAGCCATTTCTCTTTCTCTGTTGCTCAGGCTGGAGTGCAGTGGCACAATCTTGCTCTCGGCTCACTGCAAACTCCACCTTCCAGGTTCAACTGATTCTCATGCCTCAGCCTCCTGAGTAGCTGGGATTACAAGCACGCACCACCATACCCAATAATTTTTGTGTTTTTAGTAGAAATGGGGTTTCACCAATTGGCCAGGCTGGACTTGAACTCCTGACTTCAAGCGATCTGCCCGCCTCAGCCTCCCAAAGTGCTGGGATTACAGGCATGAGCCACCGCGCCCAGGCTCATTTCTCTTTTTCTTATGAATATACAGCTAACCTACATTTCCTAGCTCACCTTGCACTTAAGTGCAGCCATAACTGAGTTTTGGCCAGTGGAAGGAGGATGGAAGTGTACGCCATTTCCAAGTCTGGCCCATAAAATACTCCTATAAAGGTTTCCCTCTCCTCTTTCCCACCTGCTGGCTTAGTGGAAAGGACTCAAAGGACTACAGAAAGCAAAGCCACAAGACAAAAGGAGCAAGGCCCATTCATGACTGCATGGAACAACTATGGCGTCACCAACACCACCCAGACCTCCAAGTTAACCCAAATGAAACTATGACATAATACTAATATAGATGGCCAGTATAAATAGGTGGGTGGCTTGGTCATCAATCAGGCATGGTTATCAGACTTTAGTTTCTGAAGAATACATTACAGAATATTTGCAATACTAAGATGAAGTTTTAACCAAGTATTAACCTATTATATATAGTTTTAAAAACAATATGCTAACAGGAGTACAAAGAAAATACGAAACTGGAAAAGGGACACCTAATGAACAAGAATGTATCGCTGAATCTTTATTCAGTAGCTGCACAGCAGCTGGCCTTTTGGTAGGCACGTACCTAATATCCCGATAAAGCAAAATTATTTATCAGGTTATCTTAGCTTTGCCATTCTTACCATCAAAATTACCCATCAGTCTAACTTCCACTGTTCTGATGAGCAATGCTCATTCTTTTTCTTTTATTTGTTTGAAACTGGATCTGGTTCTGTCACCAAGGCTGTAGAGCAGTAGCCATGATTTCGACTCTCGAGTAGCTGGGACTACAGACATGCACCACCAGTTAACTTTTGTATTTTTTGGTAGGGATGCGGTTTTGCCATGTTGCTCAGCTGGTCTCAAACTCCTGAGCTCAAGCAATCCACCTGCCTTGGCCTCCCAAAGTGCTGGGATTACAGGCGTGAGCCACCATGCCGAGCTGCAAATTCTGTCTTGAAATTGTAAACTTAGGCCGGGCGCGGTGGCTCACGCCTGTAATCCCAGCACTTTAGGAGGCCGAAGCGGGTGGGTCACCTGAGGTCAGGAGTTCGAGACCAGCCTGACCAACATGGAGAAACCCCATACCAGCCTGACCAACATGGAGAAACCCCATCTCTACTAAAAATACAAAATTAGCCAGGCGTGGTGGCCCATGCCTGTAATCCCAGCTACTTGGGAAGCTGAGGCAGGAGAATTGCTTGAACCTAGGAGGCAGAGGTTGCAGTGAGCCAAGATCACACCATTGCACTCCAGCCTGGGCAACAAGAGCAAACCTCCATCTTAAAACAAAAAAAAAAGAAAGAAAGAAATTGTAAACTTTATTGTAAGAAGCGAATAAGCTGGCCAGTAGCCTTGGAATATCTAGTTTACCTGATGGCTATATTTCTTACCATAATTGATACCAATATCTTATAAGGGCCAGGCATGGTGGCTCATGCCTGTGATCCCAGCACCTTGGGAGCCTGAGGTGGGCTGACTGCTTGAGGCCAGAAGTTCGAGACCAGCCCGGGCAACGTGGTGAAATTCCATCTCTACTAAAAATACAAAAATTAGCCGAGCTTTGGGGCATGCACCTGTAGTCCCAGCTACTTGGGAGGCTGAGATGAGAGGATGCCTTGAGCCTGGAAGGTTGAGGCTGCAATGAGTTATGATTGTGACACTGCACTCCAGCCTGGGCTACAGAGGAAGACTCTGTCTCAAAAATAAATAAATAAAAAATACTTATGAGTATGATTAGTGCAGCTCAGTTGTATGCAGCCTAATCCACTTTGAGACACTGAAAGAAAAATCAGCATCAACTTGGAAATTAAGTAACAGGCCATTCTGGTGTTAGCATTACAAATAATATAAACCTGTAAGTTCCAGCCTGAGTGGTTAGCTGTTCTCAACAGATGATTTTCTTACTATAACCTATATCTTGGACCAGCATTTAACACATCAGTTGTTTAGAATGTTTAACGTAGAAACATCTATAAATTTAAATATTAACTAAACCCTATTTTTTAAACTTACCTCTGTAACAGAAAAAAAATGAAACCATATCTAAGTACACTGGAAACTATTCCTTTTTAACAATTTTTACTTGACTAATGCGAAATCTTGGAACCCAAGATCAGTGGTAGGCTTAGGATTATACAGCAAGATGGAATCCCCTTGCTGTATAAAAAGCCCCTCATTAAATCAATGAGGTAGGATCAAAAGGAAAGACAGAACGCTAAAAGTTCTTGCGAAGAATCCTAATGACTTGTAGCAATAGTCTAATCGTAGTTTCTTTCTTTTTTTTCTTTTTCCTTTTTAAGGTCCAATTCATCTGTACAGTGGTTTATTTCTTGAAACAACAAAAACTAAGTGCCATCAAATAGAATTGTAACAACATACAGTTTTAGGCTGAAAATATAATGCCAATAATTAAAAATAGGTAACACTAAATCATGTTTTTGGTACAAAGCAGGAATATAAGAATGAATAATAAGCTTTAGCAGAAAGAGAAATCAAACTTAAAAGTCCTTTTTAAAAAATTTTTAATTTTAATTTTTTTAGAGACAAGGTCTCACTCTGTTACTGCGATCGTAGCTCACTACAACCTCAAACTCCTGGGCCCAAGTAATTCTCCCACCCCAGCCACCCAGTGGCTAGGACCACAGGCAAGCACCACCTCACTGGGCTAATTTTTGTATTTTTTGTAGAGACAAGGTCTCCCTACTTTGCCCAGGTTGGTCCCCAACTCCTGGCCTCAAGTGATTCTCCTGCCTTGGCCTCCCAAAGTGCTGGGATTTTAAGAGTATGCCACCACATTAGGCCTAAAAGTCCTTTAAATAGAGAAATTCCTAACAAAAGAAAGCCATTTGTCTTAGTATCCCAAACTGATCATTTTTGTTGTTGTTTTTATAAGAGACAGTATCTCACTATATTGCCCAGGCTGAACTTGAACTTCCGGGCTCCTATGGCCTCAGCCTCCTGAGTAGCTAGGACTATAGGCATGTACCACTGTGCCTAGCTAGCCAAACTGATAACTTTTGAATTCTGTTTAACATTACCATTCATCATCCATAATTTATTACAAAGAATAAAACGAAGTTTAAAATGCCCTTTATGTGCAAAAAATTAGTGTTTTTCTGATACAATAGGTACACAACTGCCATTTGTACTCTAGAAATCTCCCACATTTTGAAGACAATTTTTTCATAACTCAGTGGTATAAACTGACTGACCTCAATTAACATGGTATGAAGCCATTTATAGTCTTTATTTGTCCCACATACTGGACTACTCAGCTCTACTTGATTTGACAGACTTGTAGCAATAGTCTAACAGTGGTTTATTTCTTTTTTCTTTTTCCTTTTTAAGGTTCAATTTATCTGTACAGTGTTTTATTTCTTGAAACAATCAAAACTAGGTGCCATCAAATAGAATTGTAACAATATACAGTTTTAGGCTGAAAACATAATGCCAATAATTTAAAAAAATACACATTTATAATGCATTTATTAAAAAAAATACACCCTTGGCTGGGTGTGGTGGCTAATGCCTGTAAATCCCAGCACTTTGAGAGGCCGAGACAGGAGAATCATGTGAGGCCAGGACTTCGAGATCAGCCCTGGGAAACATAGGGAGACCTCATCTCTACAAAAAAATTAAAAGTTAGCCAGGCATGGTGGCACAAACCTGTAGTCCAGCTACTTGTGGGGCTGAGGTGGGAGAATTGCTTAAGCCTAGGAGGTCGACGCTGAAGTGAGAAGTAATCATGTCACTGCACTCTAGCCTGGGTGAATGAGCAAGACCTTGTGTCGAAAACCAAAAAACAAACACTTAAAGGTTTTCTGACACAGGCAAAAAGATAAAAGATATATTTTCAGGATAGTCCCCATAAATTATCTCATCTCTTGATGCAATCAAGATATAATATAGGCAAGTAATCTGAAAATTTAAGTGTCAGTAATGTACTTACACATTTCGGCAAGATATGGGCTTGAAAAAACCAACTTCATTCCCAGTAAAATGTGTTTCATTGCCACTGGAATCCTTACAAGTTATGTTGGGTGCTGGAAAACAGGAAACTGAAGGCAGAAAAAGTCAAGAAACTTTTTTTTTCTGCAGAGACAGTGTGTAATTGTTCTTTCTAAGACTAGCAAATATGTTATAACAAACTACCTGCCAATATAATATGACACAAGCCTTTAATTTTAGACAGGAAAAGTGACATTATGTATGTACTTACATGCAAGATAAATATAAAATGATATAGTAGTCTCTTAACACAAAAATACAAGACTTGCCACACTGGATTAGATGCATGGCTAATCTAATTCAATCTCCTGCCTCTGATAAAGGTACCAAGGGAAGAAATGCACAATATTACTGCCCTTTACTTCATCTCCAGAATTAAGAATACCGCTCAAATTTTTGTTGGTAATTCATTGAGCAATTTATCTATTAAATTATTTTAACACAATCTGAGTTTGTATTTTTAGCATATATCAACTATTATAGATAATTGCTGCTATAAATTATTTTCATTGATTCTAAATGTATTTGTTTCTTGATTCCCTCTGGGGTTTGATATAGTAGATTACTTCAGAATTTAAGCAATCTTGATCCTTCCTCATAACCCAGATGACATAATAAGAGGAAGCAACACTTATAGACTCAGGCAAGCACTGCCTTAACAGCTTTATAGCCTCATAATGCAAAGAATAAGACCTTTGGAATGAGAACAACTTATTTGGACATTGCTTCTTTCAAAACTTTGGATTCTTTACAGGTAAAAATAGTACCAAAGGGGTGAGTGCAGTGGCTCATGCCTGTAATCCCAGTACTTTGGGAGGCTAAGGTGGGCATATTAGGAGTTTAAGACCAGCCTGGGCAACATGGCGACACTCCATCTCTACAAAAAAATACAAAACTTTGCCAAGCATGGTGGCTTGTGCCTGTGGTCCCAGATACTTGGGAGGCTGAAGTAAGAGATCACTTGAGCCTGAGAGGCAGACATAGCAGTGAGCCAAGATTGTGCCACTGCCCTCCAGCCTGTGTGACAGAGCAAGACTGTCGAAAGAAAAGAGAAGAAAAGAGAAGAGAAGAGGAGACAAGAAAGAGAAAGGAAGGAAGGAAGGAAGGCAGGCAGACATATGTTGTGTAAAGCATAGTGCTTGGTTAGAAAAGGTATTCAAAGGCCGGGCGCGGTGGCTCAAGCCTGTAATCCCAGCACTTTGGGAGGCCGAGACGGGCGGATCACGAGGTCAGGAGATCGAGACCATCCTGGCTAACACGGTGAAACCCCGTCTCTACTAAAAAATACAAAAAAACTAGCCGGGCAAGGTGGCGGGTGCCTGTAGTCCCAGCTACTCGGGAGGCTGAGGCAGGAGAATGGCGTAAACCCGGGAGGCGGAGCTTGCAGTGAGCTGAGATCCGGCCACTGCACTCCAGCCTGGGCGACAGAGCAAGACTCCGTCTCAAAAAAAAAAAAAAAAAAAAAAAAAGAAAAGGTATTCAAAAAGTGTTTAGGGGCCAGGTGCAGTGACTCATCCCTGTAATCCCGGCAATTTGGGAGGCCAAGGAGGGAGGATCGCTTGAGCCCAGGAGTTTAAGACAAGCCTGGGCAAGATAGTGAGACTCTCTCTCTAAAGAAAACAAAATTAGCCAGGCATGGTGGCATGTGCCTGTAGTCCCAGCTACTCAGGGGGTTGAGGCAGGAAGATCTCTTGAGCCTGGGAGATCCAGGCTGCAGTGAACTATGATCCTGCCACTGCACTACAGCCCAGGTGACAGAGCAAGGCCTCTCTCTACCCTACCCCCCACCCCCCCCCACGCCCCCAAAAATATATATATATACACACACACAAAAAAAAGAGAGCTAGATTCCCTACTCTAGGAAATCAGAGAAATTCAACACTTAGAAGACTAAAAAAGAAATGAATATAACATTTTAAGTGGCTATAAAATTAACATAAGATTTTAGGATATGAAATTAATCAATCCAAAAGAAGCCTACAACCCTAGAGTTTGTTTAGACATACTTTATAACAATTTCATTTCATCCTTGTAAGAAAGAAGAACTTATTAAGTAAGCAAATTCATAATATTTTTCCTTTCACAAATAGGAAAACTAAGATTCCAAGAAATTAAATGAGTTGACTAAAGAGCAAATAATACTCTCTAAATCCTAGACTAAAACTCATTACTCTTAATCAATACTCTTTCCATGATATCATAATTATCCCACGCTAACACTGATTTCAGCAATAAGCAAAAATAAATCAATATGACAAGATCAAAGAAGCCAGTTATCAATAAATGTTAACTAGCAGACAAAATTAAGCAACAGGCTACAAGCCTGTAAATGATTCAATTTGCAGTTTTCTTGCAAAAAGGTTTGGTTCTAACCAACGTCTAGGATTTACATAATATCAATTCAAGCCAACAACTACACAGTATTCATTATAAAAAGCAGCATGTGGCTTTTTTTGTTTGATTGGTTTCTTTTTAGAAACAGTGTCTCACACTCTCTTGCCCAGGATGGAGTGAAGTGGCATGATCATAGCTCACTGTATCCTCAAACTCCTGGGCTCAAGACATCCTCCAGGCTCAGACTACCAAATAGCCAGGATTACAGGCACACACCACCACCACACCTGGCATAGAAAGGAGCGACGTTTTTCAAATACAGAAATGCTAAACCAGAAATAATGTAATCAGACAATGAAGTTTCATAACAATAAAAAAAGGACTAAATTTAGCCTGGGCAACTCTGCAAAAAAATACTTGGCTGGGACTGGTGGCGCATGTCTATAATCCCAGCTACTTCGGTGGCTAAGGCAGGAGGATTGCTTTAGTCCTGCAGATGGAGGCTGCAGTGAGCCGTGATCCCACCACTGCACTTCAGCCTGGGCTACAGAGCAGCAAGACTGTGTCTCCAAAAACAACAACAACAACAAAAAAATGCCAGGCGTGGTGGCTCATACCTGTAATCCCAATATTTTGGGAGGCTGAGGCAAGTGGATTGCTTGAGCTCAGGAGTTAGAAACCAGCCCAAGCAACATGGTGAAATCCCATCTCTACAAAAGAAATGCAAAAATTAGCCGGGTGTGGTGAGGCTAAGGTGGAAGGATCACTTGAGCCTGGGAGGTGGAGGTTACAGTAAGCAGAGATCCTGCAACCGAACTCCAGCCTGAGTTACCAAGTGAGACCCTATCTCCAAAAAAAAAAAGAGAGTTTTTGAAAAAAATAAAGTTGGCAAGAGCCAACCCCATCTCCATATTTTTAGCATTAAAAGAGTTCTCCTCTGAGAGTACCAGATTTGGAAAATAATCATTTTGCAACTATCAGAGTAAAGAATAGTTCCAAGGAACACTTTTTCCATTTTATGGAATGAAGTGTTGACCATTCTATAAAAAAAGAATCGTTCAGGCCAGAATCATTAATGGAATGTAAATCTGGGGGTGGTAGGAAGATATCTGCATGGCCTTAATGAGTATCCCTTTAGATTATTTATAATTGTGAAGAAAAACATACTAACTATACAGTAGAAAAAGCTGAGTGATAAACAATTAGCATCACCAAGGAGAAAGAGATACTTATCATGTGCCCCCAGATGTGAGATGTTGGGAAGGACACTCCATCAATTATGTTATTTTACAGCGTGGAATGTATACCCTAAGTCTAATCAAAAGGAAATATCAGACAATCCCAATGAGGAACACTCTATTAAATAAAGGGAGGCTGTAGTCATCAAACATGCAAATCAATGCCATAAAAGACAAAGAAAGTTGTGGAAATGTACCAATTTAAAGAAAACTAAATGTAAAATCTGATTTTAGGATCCTGTACTGGGAGAAAATGCTAAAAAGGCATTATTTGGGTCATCTGATAAAATAAGAATATGGATTAGATTAAAGCATATGTATTAATATTAAATTTACCAAAGTTTATAACTGAACTGTGTTTATGTTAAGAAAATACTTCTATTTTCATTTTTTTATTTTTTATTGATTTATTTTTTGGAGGCAGGGTCTTGCTCTGTCATCCAGGCTGGAGTGCAGTGACACAATCAGGGCTCACTGCAGCCTCACCTCCCTGGCTCAGGTAGTCCTCTCACATCAGCCTCCCAAGTAGCTGGTACTACACGTGTGCGCCACCATGCCTGGCTAGCTTTTTGTATTTTTTGTAGAGACGGGGTTTCACCACATAGCCCAGGCTGGTCTAGAACTCCTGGGTTCAAGTGATCTGCCCACCTAAGCCTCCCAAAGCGCTGAGATTACAGGTGTGAGCCACCACATCTGATCTGAAATATCTCTAAAGAAAAACACAGAAGTATTTATAGGGGCAGAAAAAAGTATATACACAAACAAATTGAGAGAGAGAAAGTATGTTAACAATTGGTCAATCTGGGTAAAGGGTATACAGATGGAGGTTTGTTCGTTGTTTTTTGTTTTTTGAGATGGAGTTTCACTCTTATTGTCCAGGCTGGAGTGCAGTGGTGCAATCTTGGCTCACTGCAACCTTAGCCTCCCAGGTTCAAGCGATTCTCCTGCCTGAGCCTCCTAAGTAGCTAGGATTACAGGTGATTTTTTTTTTTTTTTTTTTTTTTAAGTAGAGACGGGGTTTCTCCATGTTGGTTGGGCTGGTCTTGAACTCCCAACCTCAGGTGACCCACCAGCCTTGGCCCCAAAGTGCTGAGATTACAGGCGGGAGCCACTGCGCCCAGCCTACGGTGGAGTTCTTTGTACTACTCTTATTCTTCTAACTTTTCTGTAGGTTTGAAACTATCTCCAAATAAAAAGATAAAAAATAATATACTCTTTGAAACACTAATTTACAGTCAGAAGTTAGAATAAATAGTGGTTACCCACTGAGGCAGAGTAGTGACTATAAAAGACTATGAAGAGGGCTTCTGGCATGTTAATAATGTTGTTTCTTGATCTGGAAGCATTTACAGGTGTGTAGTTTGTGAAAATCATTTGAATTATACCTACATGCACTTTTCTGTAAAAATACTATAATACAAACTTAAGAAAATAAAGAAGACTTCTGTCAAAGGACCATAGTAAAATTTTCTGGTGGTAAAATCTAAATATTTTTTGTATTTCAGTGACAGAAAAATTGAAAGTACTTGCTGATATGTGTGTATATAACCTAGACAGAACACTTCTTTGTTTCTTTTCTTTTTTTAGACAGAGTCTGGCTCTGTCGCCCAGGCTGGAGTGCAGTGGCGTGATCTCGGCTCACTGCAACCTCCGCCTCCCAGGTTCAAGCGAGTCTCCTGCCTCAGCCTCCCAAGTAGCTGGGACTACAGGCATGTGCCACTACACCTGGCTAATTTTTCTATTTTTAGTAGAGACAGGGTTTCACCATGTTGGCCAGGCTGTTCTCAAACTCCTGACCTCACATGATCCACACACCTCAGCCTCCCAAAGTGCTGGGATTACAGGCGTGAGCTACCTCGCCTGGACTGACAGAACACTTCTTAAGGTCAGGGATTATGTCTTCTTTTGTAGATCACCTATACTGCCTAGCAGATGCCTGCCATGTAATAATTTCTTAATAAATAAACATAGGCCAGGTGCGGTGGCTCACGCCTGTAATCCCAGCACTTTGGGAGGCCGAGACGGGTGGATCACGAGGTCAGGAGATCGAGACCATCCTGGCTAACACGGTGAAACCCCGTCTCTACTAAAAAATACAAAAAAAAACTAGCCGGGCAAGGTGGCGGGCGCCTGTAGTCCCAGCTACTTGGGAGGCTGAGGCAGGAGAATGGCATGAACCCGGGAGGCGGAGCTTGCAGTGAGCTGAGATCTGGCCACTGCACTCCAGCCTGAGTGACAGAGCAAGACTCCGTCTCAAAAAATAAATAAATAAATAAATATAAATAAATGAACAAATTCTCCATCAATAACAACATTTTGTAATATAAATTGTCTTAATAATTAAACTAAATTTAGTTTTAAATTATTCATTACCAATAAATACTTTCTCAATAAACAAATGTGCTTGTTGAATGATACTGAGCTAACCAGGAACCGTTTTAAGATCACATCAATTTATTGTCACAGATGAATTTCTTTGCCTTTTGTCCCAATTCCTACTCACTAGCCCCAAACTCCCCTCTGTAAAACACTGCTCACGTTCATCCCTACCCAAACATTAGTTTATGAAAATTAAACAGCCAGATGTCGTGGCTCATGCCTGTAATCCCAGCACTTTGGAAAGCCAAGCAAGTGGATTGCTTGAGCCCAGGAGTTCCAGACCAGCCTGGGCAACATGGCAACATCCCACCTCTACCCACCCCCCACAAAAAATACAAAAAATTAGCTAGGTGTAGTGGCATGTGCCTGTAGTCCCAGGTACTCAGGAGGCTGAGGTGGGAGGATCTCCTGAGCCTGGAACGTAGAGGTTGCAGTGAGCAAGGACGGTGCCACTGCAGTCTAGCCTGGGTGACAGAGTGAGATCCTGTCTCAAAAAAAAGAAAAAGAAAGAAGAAAATTAGGCTGGGCTCAGTGGCTCACGCCTATAATCCCAGCACTTTGGGAGCGCAAGGCAGGTGGATCACCTGAGGTCAGGACTTCAAGACCAACCTGGCCAATATGGCAAAACCCTGTCTCCAGTGAAAACACAAAACTTAGCTAGGCTTGGTGGTGCATGCCTGTAATCCCAGCTACTTGGGAAGCTGGGACAGGAAAATCACTTGAACCCGGGAGGCAGAGGTTACAGTGAGCTGAGACTGCGCCACTGCACTTCAGCCTGGGTGACAGAGAGAGACTCTGTCTCAAAAAAAAAAAAGAAAGAAGGAAAAGTAAACATAGTTTGAGAATTTCACAATAGTTCTTCATATACCCGGTGAAAAAAACAAAGGAAAAATAATTTTGGCTAGAAGAATGAGAGAGATCACTTAACTCACACTTTTTACAACTCTTAATATTTTTCTCCTATGTTAGAACCAAAAAGCATGTTTCATGAGCTATTTTGATATCCATCTCCAATCAGGACTTAGAATTGATTCACCATAGCTAGCCCACGAGCTTCTGTGTGTTTTAAAAAAAGGCAACTAGCTGGGCACAGCGACTCATGCCTGTCATCCCACCACTTTGGGAGAGCAAAGCAAGAGAACTGCTTGAGCCTACGAGTTCAAGACCAGGCTGGATAATATAGAGAAACCCTCATCTCTACAATTAAAAAAAAAAAAAAAAGCCAGGAAGCCAGTCCAGGTGGCTCATGCCTGTAAACCCAGCACTTTGGGAGGCCTAGGCAGGCAGATGGCTTGAGCTCAGGAGTTTGAGACCAGCCTGGGCAACATGGCGAAACCTTGTCTCTACCAAAAATACAAAAAATAAAATAAAACAAAATAAATTAGCTGGGAGTGGTGGCGCACACCTGTAGTCCCAGCTACTCCAGAGGCCAAGGTGGGAGGATCACTTGATCCTAGGACGCAGAAGTCGTAGTGAACCGAGATGGCACCACTGCACTCCAGCCTGGATGACATAATGAGACCTCCCAGAAAGAAAATAATATATGCCTTATATAGGAGATATTGCTTAGTATGTATACATTTATTTTATTTAGATATATTACATTTAAAGAAAATGTTTTCCCCCCCCCGAGACAGAGTTTTGCTTTGTCATCCAGGCCAGAGTGCAATGGCACGATCTCGGCTCACTGCAACCTCCACCTCCCAGGTTCAAACAATTATCCTGCCTCAGCCTCCTGAGTAGCTGGGATTACAGGTGCCCATCACTGCACCCGGCTAATTTTTCTATTTTTAGTAGAGACAGGGTTTCACCATGTTGGCTAGGCTGGTCTCGAACCCCCGACCTTGTGATCCGCCTGCCTCAGCCTCCCAAGGTGCTCAGATTACAGGCATGAGCCACCATGCCTGGCCATTTAAAGGAACTTTGCAAGTAATCCTTTCCTTTGTAGTTAACTTATAAATATCCTTTGATTTGCCTGTTTTACATTTCGAAGTCTTTTATATCATAGCTTTCAGAACACAGAGAATAGAGTTACACATAAAGAAGAATTAGTTCTCAAATAGTTATTTCAATCATTCATATGAAAGATGCTAGAAATCTGTGAATACTATTGTAACTCAAGCATCTCGCTTCATACTGGGAAGCTGGCAGCCGGCTGTCTCAAAAAAAGAGAAAAAAAAAAAAAGCATTTTTCTAGCCTCCAGGGTGTTTTTTTTGTAGATATGGGGATTCCAAAGGAAATTATACAACTGAAAAGAATTTCTGGCCGGGCGCGGTGGCTCAAGCCTGTAATCCCAGCACTTTGGGAGGCCGAGACGGGCGGATCACGAGGTCAGGAGATCGAGACCATCCTGGCTAACACGGTGAAACCCCGTCTCTACTAAAAACTATAAAAAACTAGCCGGGCGAGGTGGCGGCGCCTGTAGTCCCAGCTACCCGGGAGGCTGAGGCAGGAGAATGGCGTGAACCCGGGAGGCGGAGCTTGCAGTGAGCTGAGATCCGGCCACAGCACTCCAGCCTGGGTGACAGAGCGAGACTCCGTCTCAAAAAAAAAAAAAAAAAAGAATTTCTGCCCCAAAAGAAGTCTGCCCTCGTGCCCTCCAGTTAGGTGTTTTCTGGAATAAAATGTTGAATCCACTTAAGAATTAGTGATAAATTTATAAACATGTAAAAAATCATTTTGGTGCCAACTGAATGCTAAATACACACACACAGGCCGGGCGCGGTGGCTCACGCCTGTAATCCCAGCACTTTGGGAGGCCGAAGTAGGCGGATCACGAGGTCAGGAGATCGAGACCATCCTGGCGAACACGGTGAAATCCCATCTCTACTGAAAATACAAAAAAATCAGCCGGGCGTGGTGGCGGGCGCCTGTAGTCCCAGCTTCTAGGGAGGCTGAGGCAGAAAGGCGTGAACTCAGGAGGCGGAGCTTGCAGTGAGCAGAGATCACCCCACCGCACTCCAGCCTGGGTGACACAGGGAGACTCCGTCTCGAAAAAAAAAAAAAAATACACACACATAAAACAAACACCCCAAATCAAACAAACATAATCAAATACAAACCAAAGTAATATAATCAAAGTAATAAAAATGACATTTATCAAAGCGACATAAACGATAGTGATGAAGTTGCTGGGAAGCATAAAGGACTTATAGGTATTATGGTACTAGCCAAGAACTATCAGGTAAGTATTCACAGATGATGTAAGTGGAGAGCTAAAGGAAAATAAAAGGAAGACTTTCCATGTGAGGGAATGATATGCTTATTCATTTGGGGAAAATAAAGTATACAAAATATAAGTACACTTTCCTAACTGAATCTGGGAACATCCACATCCGGCCCTATTATTATTTATATGGTGAAACTTCACCATTTCAGAACAAGTAGAATTCTTTTTTAAATTAAATACTGACAGCCCCTAGCTAGTTCTCCAATTTTACGTTACTCTGGTAACTGAGTAATAATGTTATAATTTAGAAAAAATGCATTTATTAATTGCCCTTAGTGATCATACATTGACCTATGAAATAATGTTTTTAAAATTATTTTTAAAGACATGTTTCTGGAAGTCTTACCATGAGCTGTGTAGTTTGTACAGTTAACTGGTTCTTGCGTAGCATCATTTATTTTTGGATCTTTACAAATATATGTAAAAAAAAGTTAAGGAAATATGGACTACATTCCAACACAACACATTATCATGCCTATACTATTCATATTATATACTCATGTTGATATTCACACGTAAATAAAGGCTGCTAGTTTGTCCAAGTCAATAAGCATATGTACAAATATACTTTTAGTATTGCTAAATAATACTTGAGGCAGGAGGATCACTGGAGCCCAGGAATTCGGGAAGAACAGCCTGGGCAACATAATGAGAAGTCTATCTCTACAAATAATAATACATAAACATTACAATAAACCTTTAAGTTTGTGCCGTAATTATCCACGCTTTTACTCATGAGAAAACAGAGTTCAAATAAGTCATCCAAGGTTACAAAGTGCAACAGAAGTTTGTCCACTGAGGTGGCTCATGCCGAGGGGGATGCGGATCGCTTGAGACCAGGAGTTCACGACCAGCCCGGCCAACATGGCGTAAACCCCGTCTCTACTAAAAATACAAAAATTATCCGGGTGTAGTGGCGCATGCCTGTAGTCCCAGCTACTCAGGAGGCTGAGGGAGGAGAACTGATTGAACCCGGGAGGCGGAGGTTGCAGTGAGCTGAGATCGCACCACTGTACTCCAGCCTGGGCACACAGCAAGACCCTGTCTCAAAAAAAAAAAAAGAAAAAGAAAACAGCCGGGCGCGGTGGCTCAAGCCTGTAATCCCAGCACTTTGGGAGGCCGAGACGGGCGGATCACGAGGTCAGGAGATCAAGACCATCCTGGCTATCACGGTGAAACCCCGTCTCTACTAAAAATACAAAAAACTAGCCGGGCGAGGTGGCGGGCGCCTGTAGTCCCAGCTACTTGGGAGGCTGAGGCAGGAGAATGGCGTGAACCCGGGAGGCGGAGCTTGCAGTGAGCTGAGATCCGGCCACTGCACTCCAGCCTGGGCGACAGAGCAAGACTCCGTCTCAACAACAACAAAAAAAAAAAAAAAAAAAGAAAACAGAAAGAAATTTGTCCACTGGCAGTCTAGCATCTCATGAAGTGTGAGGATAACAGGAGGTAATATACATAATATATAAAGTTAACGATAAATGGGCAACACACATCGGCTAGATCGTTACTACTTGTCTTCCCCCTAGGAAGAGGTGGCAAACATTTCCAGGGTAAGAGACTATCCATCTTTGTATTACTAGTGTCTAGAACGGGGCCTGGCATACTTCAGGATCTACATGTTTTATTGAACAAGTAAGCACACTGATAAAAAAGAAAAAAAAAGTGGATCAGAAGAGCACGCGCCAATGACTAGTAAAATCATAAGGAAATCACAAAGGGTGGCCTCTGGCCCTGCCATCTCCACAACTCTGTTCACCTTCAGGGATCCTTCCTGAAGGATCTAGACCTTCAGGGATCTAGAAGCCACAGATCAGGTTATCGTTTTCACTCAGTAAAGCCCTAGCCGATCCTAAGGGCAGCGACCCACCTGCGACCCCAACTCTACCTCGCCTCCATGGGGGGTGTTCCCCACAGAGGATATTGTCCCACTTTGAGGTCCTCGCACTTAGGCGACTCCTCGCTCCCGGCGGAGGTGGCAACAGCCCCCCAGGGTCCTGTAGTGACTGAGACGAACCAGAGGACACCGAGGAGTCTAGCAGTCGCGGCCTCCGGAGCAGATGGACCTGACGGCCACGCGGCCGCCATCTTGGAGACCGACACTTCCCTCGCCTCTTCCGCTTCCGCCTCCGCCCAGGAGCTGGAGGGAGAAGGGCAACTGGGCGACGTTCTTAAAGGGACCTCGCAAAGGATAGAGGCCAGTTCCGTCGCTTCGGAGACCCTTTTAAAATATGCATGTACCCTGTCCCTCGGGACGAATTTTGCCTCTCGAACCCTTGGAAGGAGCTAAGGTTGATCTTTGAGTGCTGGAGGAAGGAAACGACTAGTTTAAGCAATCAGGTGCTTCACCCGCTTCTCATTCCCGTGCTCTTAGCTGAGGCTTCTGGATCCTCTGAAAGTGCCAGCGGCGCCTGAGGTTGGAATCAATGCTTTCCTGACATCATCGCAATTAGCCCAGATAGGATTTGGGTTTACAGATAAGGAGCAAGGCTCAAAGACGCTGAAACACACTGCCCTTAATCACTAAGTGACTCAGTCGGAATGAAATTGATGTTTGCCAGATTTCAGATATATGCTCTTACTAATTGACATAATGTCCTCCTGTAACTTTTTAGAGAAGGATTTTGGAAGGCTGCCACGAACAGAACTTAAAAACTCTGAAAGACATTACACCTTAAAAAAAAAAAAGTGACAATTTAGGTGGGAGATGATTTGGGGGGTGGAAACTGTAACAAGAGGAAACCAAATTTTATGACTAAGTGAAAAGTTGAAGACTTTTTCCCTCCATCTGTTGTTTTTAAATTTCTATATGTTCTAAAAGTTCTGTGGTGGGGAACTTTAATAGTGAGAAAAAAATGTTTTCTTAAAGTTAAGTTTAATCTTTTTTTTGTCTAACAATATAAAAATTTGAATTTGAGTGGTGCTTCTTCATCCATACTTTAGCACATTTCAACCACTTTGGTGGTTCTGAAACTTTGAGTAGCATCTGAATCACCTGTAGTAGTTATTAAAAAAAGAATGACAGACCCGGCTCTCAGAGTTTCTGATACAAAAGACGTAGGGAGAGACTGGATAATTTCCATTTCTAGGAGTTCCCTAGTGATGTGGATGTTGCTAGTCGGGGGACCGCTCTTCGAGAACACTGGTATAATGAGAAGTAAATTTTTTTTTTTTTTTAAGACAGAATCTCGCTCTGTCACCCAGACTAGAGTACAGTGGCACGATCTCGGCTCACTGCAGCCTCCGCCTTCTGGTTCAAGTGATTCTCCTGCCTCAACCTCCTGAGTAGCTGGGACTACAGGCGTGTGCCGCCACGCTCAGCTAATTTTTGTATTTTTAGTAGAGACAGGGTTTCACCATGTTGGCCAGACTGGTCTTGAACTCCTGGCCTAAGTGATCCGCCTGCCTCTGCCTCCTAAAGTGCTGGGATTACAGGTGTGAGGCCACTGTGCCTGGGCTCATCTTGGAATATATATTCTGGAAGACATACAACTATTTGAAGTAATATTTAAACATAAACTAAGTTTTTAAATTTACTTTCTTTCTTCTTTTTTTGAGGTGGAGTTTCACTATTGTTGCTTAGGCTGGAGTGCAATGGCATGATCTCGGCTCACTGCAACCTCTGCCTCCCAGGTTCAAGCTATTCTCCTGCCTCAGCCTCCCAAATAGCTGGGATTACAGGTGCCCGCTACCAGCCCAGCTGATTTTTAGTAGAGAAGAGGTTTCACCATGTTGAGCAGGCTGGTCTCAAACTCATGACTTCAGGTGATCCACCTCCCAAAGTACTGGGATTACAGGCGTGAGCCACCACGCCCGGTCCTAAAATTTTCATAATAAAACAACTTTGCAGCATTACTATGCTTCATTAATTCATTCGTTCAGAGACGGAGATGGAGTTGAGATGGAGTTTCGCTCTTGTTGCCCAGGCTGGAGTGCAATGGCATAATCTGGCTCACTGTGAACTCCGCCTCCCAGGTTCAAGTTATTCTCCTACCTCAGCCTCCTGAGTAGCTGGGATTACAGCCATGCGCCACCACGCCTGGCTAATTTTGTAATTTTAGTAGAGACAGGGTTTCTCCATGTTGATCAGGCCAGTCTCCAACTTCCAACCTCAGGTGATCCGCCCGTCTGAGCCTCCCAAGGTGCTGGGATTACAGGTGAGAGCCACCGCGCCCTGTCATACTACGCTTTTTTATTTTTTTATTTTTTGAGACGGAGTCTCACTATGTCATCCAGGCTGGAGTGCAATGGCGCAATCTCGGCTCACTGCAACCTCCGCCTACCGGGTTCAAGCGATTCCCCTGCGTCAGTCTCCTGAGTAGCTGGGATTACAGGCACATGCCACCACGCCAGGCTAATTTTTGTATTTTTAGTAGAGACAGGATTTCACCATGTTGGTCAGGCTGGTCTTGAACTCATGACCTTGTGATCTGCCCACCTTGGCCTCCCAAAGTGCTGGGATTACAGGCGTGACCCACCACGCCCCGCCGCTATTTTTTGAGATGGAGTCTTGCTCTGTCACCCAGGCTGGAGTGCAGTGGCACGATCTCGGCTCTCTGCAACCTCTGCCTCCCGGGTTCAACCGATTCTCCTGCCTCAGCCTTCTGAGTAGCTGGGATTACAGGCGCACATCACCATGCACGGCAAATTTTTGTATTTTTAGTAGAGATGGGAGTTCACCAAGTTGGTCAGGCTGGTCTCAAACTCCTGACCTCGTGATCCGCCCGCCTTGGCCTCCCAAAGTGCTGGGATACAGGCGTGAGCCACTGTGCCCCGCCGCTGTTTTTAATTTAAGACATTTTACATAATTTAAATCAGGTTTAAATGATTTAAGTGAGAAATTTAGTAGTCTGATTATAAACTTCCTATTCTTTTTTTTGTTTGTTTGTTTTTGTTTTTTTGTTTTTTTTCTGAGACGGAGTCTGGCTCTGTCGCCCAGGCTGGAGTGCAGTGGCCGGATCTCAGCTCACTGCAAGCTCCGCCTCCCGGGTTCGCACCATTCTCCTGCCTCAGCCTCCAGAGTAGCCGGGACCACAGGCGCCCGCCACCTCGCCCGGGTAATTTTTTGTATTTTTAGTAGAGACGGGGTTTCACCGTGTTAGCCAGGATGGTCTCGATCTCCTGACCTCGTGATCCACCCGTCTCGGCCTCCCAAAGTGCTGGGATTACAGGCTTGAGCCACCACGCCCGGCCTATAAACTTCCTATTCTAAATGGACTTCTTCCTTCTCTTTTTTCTTCCTTTGTTTTCCCTTTCTTTCCTTTTTTTCGGTCCTCTCTCACTCCCTCTGAAAAGAAAAAAAAATGTTTTTAATTGAACATTTACTATGTACTCAGCATGAAACTAGACCTTAGACTCAAAAATTGAGACAAAAACCCTGCAGGTAAGCACTTCCTGTTTGGTAAGGGAAAATACAAACAATTAAATACTATTTGATAATTGTTTGATAATTATTACATTAGAAGCATATACTAGCTACTGTAGTAGGACAATGGTTTTGCTTAAGATATTCCTCCTGGGCCTGACGTTTGGGCTCAAGCCTGTAATCCTGGCACTTTGGGAGGCCAAGGAGGGCAGATGGCTTGAACAAAAAAAAAAGAAAAAAATTTTTTAAATTCTCCCAAAACAGTAATTGAAACACTATGTTTTTGTAGGATATGTGACTGCTTAAAAATGTATAGCCTAGGGGCCGAGCGCGGTGGCTCATGCCTGCAATCCCAGCACTTTGGGACGCCAAGGCGGGCAGATCACGAGGTCAGGAGATAGAGACCATCCTGGCTAACATGGTGAAACCCCGTCTCTACTAAAAATACAAAAAAAAAAAAATTAGCCGGGCGTGGTGGCGGGTGCCTGTAGTCCCAGCTACTCAGGAGGCTGAGGCAGGAAAATGGCGTGAACCCGGGAGGCAGAGGTTGCAGTGAGGCGAAATCACGCCACTACACTCCAGCCTGGGCGACAGAGCCAGACTCTGTCTCAAAAAAAAAAAAAGAGTATAGCCTAGGGCCGGGCGCGGTGGCTCACACCTGTATTCCCAGCACTTTGGGAGACCAAGGCGGGCGGATCATGAGGTCAGGAGATCAAGACCATCCTGGCTAACACGGTGAAACCCTGACCCTGCTAAAAATACAAAAAATTAGCCCTGCGTGGTGGGACGCGCCTATAGTCCCAGCTACTCCAGAGGCTGAGGTAGGAGGATCACTTGAACCCAGGAGGCGGAAGTTGCAGTGTATAGCCTAGAAAACGAACCTTTAAACTTTAACTTAGGCCAGGCCTGGTGGCTCAGCCTGTAATCCCAGCACTTCGGGAGGCCGAGGCAGGCAGATCACCTGAGGTCAGGAAATAAGACCATCCTGGCTAATATGGTGAAACCCTGTCTCTACTAAAACAAAAATTAGCCCTGCATGGTGGAAGGCGCCTGTAGTCCTAGCTACTCGGGAGGCTGAGGCAGGAGAATCGTTTGAACCCGGGAGGCAGAGGTTGCGGTGAACCCAGGTCCGCCACTGCACTCCAGCCTGGGTAACGAGCTAAACTCCGTCTCAAAAAAGCAAACAAAAAACAAACAAAAAAAACCCTTGAATTTAAAAAACAAACACCGGCCGGGCGCAGTGACTCACACCTGTAATCCCAGCACTTTGGGAAGCTGAGGCGGGTGGATCACCTGAAGTCAGGAGTTCGAGACCAGCCTAGCCAATATGGCGAAACTCTGTCTGTACTTAAAAAAAAAAAATTAGCCGGGCATGGTGGCAGGCGCCTGTAGTCCCAGCTACTCGAGAGGGTGAGGCAGGAGAATCACTTGAACCCGGGAGGCAGAGGTTGCAGTAAGCTGAGATCGTGCCCACTGCACTCCAGCCTGGGTGACAGAGCAAGACTCTGATTCAAAAACAAACAAACAACAACAACGACAAAAAAACACACACAAAAACCAAACAGAAAAGCCAATAAAGTGTACAATATACAGCTTAACACCATCCCTCAACCCTATTCTGAGATGAAATTTATGATACGGTTAGGAGGCAAGGATTAGGTAAAATCTGGCCAGGCACAGTGGCTCACACCTTTAATTCCAGCACTTTGGGAGGCTGAGGCAGGCGGACCACCTGAGGTCAGGAGATAGAGACCAGCCTGAGCAACATGTAGAAACCCCGTCTCTACTAAAAATTCAAAAATGAGCTGGGCGTGGTGGCATGCGCCTGTAGTCCCAGCTACTCAGGAGGCTGAGGCAGGAGAATTACTTGAACCCAGCTACTCAGGAGGCTGAGGCAGGAGAATTACTTGAACCCGGTAGGCGGAGGTTGCAGTGAGCCAAGATGGCGCCATTGCACTCCAGCCTGGGCAACAAGAGTTAATCTATCTCAAAAAAAAAAAAAAAAAAAACTGTCAAAGGCAAAATTACAACAAATTCAGTTATATATCTAATTAACTTTTAGTCACAATTCAAGAAGCGGGGCAGCCTTCATTCTATACACTAGAAAGAAAACTTGCACTGGGCAATAGTAAAACAGTGGGTTTTGTAAGGTGGGAACAGAGAAACAGCAACAGAAAAATTCATGGTTGGAGGCCGGGCGTGGTGGATCCCCAACACTTTGGGAGGCCAATGTGGAAGGATCACTTGAGTCCAGGAGTTTGAGTTCGAAGACTAGCCTGGACAACATAGACTCCATCTCTACAAAAAGCAAAAAATTGCCTAGGCATGCTTCTAGTCCTAGCTACTCAGGAGGCTGAGCCTGGAAAAATCACATGAGCCCAGGAGTTCAAGGCTGCAGTGAGCCATGATTGTGCCACTGCACTCCAGGCTGGGCAATAGCGCAAGACCCTGTCTCCAAAAAAGGAGGGGGAGGAGGAGGGAGAGGAGGAGAAGAAAAAAGAAAAAGAAGGAGTTTGTAGGGTTTTTTTTAAGGGTTAAAGCAGAGGGGACTTCCTTATTATGGAGACTCATGTAGACTGGAATCTCCTGCTTTCAGGAAAAATTGGTCTGTTTGGAGACCTATCTGCTTCCTTAAACCTTCAGTTGAGCATGTGGCATTTAGCATGAGTGAGTCCATTTTGGTTTGATCTGGTATTTGGGGGCCTAGTGCAGGAACTCAGTTTCAAACAATGGCCTCCCATGAGTTTTGTTTAAGAAGTCCAAGACTAAGGATCAGAATGTCTGTTACACATATTAGCTGGTAATAAAAGACAGTAGCTTTGCATTTTGACTACCATTTTGATGCTTTTAGAATGTTCTGGTTTGGAATCTACGAAGAACTTAAACAAATTTACAAGGAAAAAACCAAACAACCCCATCAAAAACTGGGCCAAGAATATGGACAGACACTTCTTAAAAGAAGACATTTATGTGGCCAACAAACACATAAAAAAAAATTCATCCTCACTGGTCATTAGAGAAATGCAAATCAAAACCACAGTGAAATACCATCTCATACCAGTTAGAATGGCAATCATTAAAAAGTCAGGAAAGAGATGCTAGAGAGGATGTGGAGAAATAGGAACACTTTTACACTGTTGGTGGGAGTGTAAATTAGTTCAACCATTGTGGAAGACAGTGTGGCGATTCCTCAAGGATCTAGAACCAGAAATACTATTTGACCCCGCAATCCCATTACTGGTATATACCCAAAGGATTATAAATCATTCTACTGTAAATACACATGCACACATGTTTATTGTGGCACTGTTCACAATAGCAAATACTTGGAACCAACCCAAATGCCCATCAATGATACACTGGATGAAGGAAATGTGACACATATACACCATGGAATACTATGCAGCCATAAAAAAGGATGAGTTCATGTCCTTTGCAGGAACATGGATGAAGCTGGAAACCATCATTCTCAGCAAACTAATACAGGAACAGAAAACCAAACACTGCATGTTCTCACTCATAAATGGGAGTTGAACACTGAGAACACATGGACACAGGGAGGGGAACATCACACACTGGGGCTGTCAGGGGGTTGGGGGCTAGGGGAGGGATAGCATTAGGAGAAATACTTAATGTAGATGATGGGTTGATGGGTACAGCAAAACACCATGGCATGTGTATACCTATGTAACAAACCTGCACGTTCTGCACATATATCCCAGAACTTAAAGTATAATAATTTTTAAAAATGTGATTGACACTTGAACCAGGGAGGCGGAGGTTGCAGTGAGCCGAGTTTGTGCCACTGCACTCTGGCCTGGGTGACAGAGCGAGACTCTGTCTCAAAAACAAACAAACAAACAAACAAAAATGTGATTGATAATATAGTAAGTACTCTTTAAATATTTGTTGACTACATAAAATTTGCTATATGATATTTACAAAATTCATTTACCAGTTAGTAAATGACAATAAAAATAAAAGCATGCAATGAAATTGTAAGATAAAAAAAAAAGAATATTCTGGTTTGTAGAGCCTAGAATGGTGGGGAAAAAAATAAATTATTTAAAATTTTTTAAAATTAAAATGTTCTGGTTTGATTTTTTTTTTTTTTAATTTGAGACAAGGTCTCACTCTATCACCCAGGCTGAAGTGTGGTAGCACCATCATAGCTCACTGCAGCCTTGATCTCCCAGGCTCAAGCCATCCTCCGCCTAAGCCTCCTGAGTAGCTGGGACCACAGGCCTGTGTCACCACGCTTGGCTAATTTTTCACTTTTTGTGGAGACGAGGTCTCTCTATGTTGCCCAGGTTGGTCTCAACCTCCTGGGTTCAAGCAATCCTCCTGCCTCCGCGTCTCAAAGTACTAGGATTACAGGCATGAGCCACCTTGCCCAGCGCTGCTTTTTAAAATATAATATAAAGAAAGTTGGGAGGTTAAAGGATGCAACTTTCTAGTTTGAGTTTATTGAGATTATGACAAAATTAGATATTTTTCTGCTGACTGCAAGAATATTGCTGATATTTGTGTTTGTCATTTTCCACGTAGATTTTGAATTAACTCTTTGAAAATGTTTACTCTGCTGGTTTGTTGTTGTTGTTTTGACGGAGTTTCACTCTTGTCACCCAGGCTGGAGTGCAATGGTGTGATCTCGGCTCATTCCAACCTTCGCCTCCTGGGTTCAAGTGATTCTCCTGCCTTAGCCTCCTGAGTAACTGGGATTACAGGCACCCACTGCCACTCCCAGCTAATTTTTGTATTTTGGTTTCTCCATATTGGCAAGGCTGGTCTCGAACTCCTGACCTCAGGTGATCCACCCTCCTCAGTCTCCCTAAGTGCTGGGATTACAAGCTTGAGCCACTGTGCCCGGGCCTCTTTACTGATTAATCCCATTATATATGATTATATTTATACTTTTCTACAGTATGTAAACTAAAAACATTTCCCCGTGAAAGTAAAGAAACAACACAAAACTTTTGACTCCTGAACTGACAATGTCTTTTAAAAAAAACAAAAAAAACCTGTCCCTTCTTACTGCCCCTTAATCTATTTTCTCATGGCTCAGTAAAATATACTACTTTATTTCTTTGCAAACACAGTCTCTGATCACATGATCAATGCATTGTCTAAATTTAGTAAGAACTTAAATCTCAATCTTTACAATGCCTAATTTCTTTGTCACATAAAAATTCTATAGAATTGTATAGAAAGCAAAGGACATAAATAGTACAAACCAAGGTGGAAACTGTTGTGCAGAAACATAAGGAAAAAGGATTACAAGTGAAGCCTGAAATGTAGCTTCCTGTGGGATTCAAGGGCTCTCATCTTGGATCTCTATACATTGGATCTTTTCATTCCTAAGGTTTTCACATGCCACTGATTACATTAACAGATAGTTCTGCACTGTAGCAAAACTTTCTGAGGGAACCAGCCTAACTTCTATTTCCACAGTTAGGACAGAAACATCAAGTAGAAGATTCTTCCTCTCAAATAGTTTTTGTTGTTGTTGTTGTTGTTTTTTTTTTTTTTTTTTTTTTTGAGACAGAGTCTTACACTGTCACCTAGGCTGGAGTGCAGTGGTGCAATATCGGCTCACTGCAACCTCCACCTGCCGGGTTCAAGCAATTCTCCCTGCCTCAGCCTCCCGAGTAGCTAGAATTACAGGCACCCACCACCAGGCCCGGCTAATTTTTTTTTTTTTTTTTTTTATTTTTTTTTTTTGAGACAGAGTCTCACTCTGTCACCCAGGCTGGAGTGCAGTGGCATGATCTCGGCTCACTACAACCTCCACCCTCCGAGTTCAAGTGATTCTCCTGCCTCAGCTTCCTGCGTAGCTGGGATTACAGGTGCCTGCCACCACGCCCGGCTAATTTTTTTTTTTTTTTTTTTTTTTGTATTTTTAGTAGAGACGGAGTTTCAGCATCTTGGCCAGGCTGGTCTTGAACTCCTGACCTGATCCACCCGCCTCGGCCTCCCAAAGTACTGGGATTACAGGCGTGAGCCACCACGCCTGGCCAAACCTTTCTTTTTTATTTGACTGTGATGTGCTTGATGTGCTGTGGCTGTGATCTTTTTCTCTGGTGATAAATTCGTAAGTTTAGGGCTCTACTAGATCTTTATTATACCCTTCTTCACAACATTTGAAATTTGACTCTCTCCATGCTGTTGACTACCCGGTATTTGTGATTGTGTCCTCCCTTCGGTGCACTAATCTAACTGCCTACCATCAAAAATTAAATTAACTGTGATTCACCACTTAATAAGGCCTACTTTTATATGCCAAGTACATTTTATCTTGAATGTCAAATAGGGGACCTAAAACTGATTTATCAAAGTCCTGCTTCTCAAAAAGAAAAAAAAAAAAAAAAAAAAAAACAGGACAAAACAAAATAAATTGGCTTTTCTCAATTTCACAACCAATATCCCTTTTGTCAGGTTCAAAACTTGGAATCATTTTTACCCTTCAGTTTCCCCCTCGCTCTCCTTTAATACCTATAATCATAAGCAACTGATATCTGTAAGTGTTCCTTCTTTTATTTAATCACACACTTTTCACTCTCTTTCAGGCATTCATCATTTCCTCTGTACCTTGCTACAGTGACCTCTTAGTTCCTCTGTTTTATTCCAGGCCCTTTCCCCAACTTTGTCAATCCATTTTGCACACTTCTTCCAGATTAATATTTTATTTTTTTAAATAATGTGTACCTTTTTAATATTTTTAAATTTTTTATTGAAACAGTGTGTTACTCTCTCACCCAGGCTGAAGTACAGTGACACCAATGCAGCTCACTGTGGCCTTGACCTCCTGTGCTCAAGTAATCCTCCTACCTCAGCCTTCTGAGTAGCTGAAACTCCTATACCATCTTCAAAATTGTATTCAAAATCCTATTCAAAAAATGTTAGTGGTTCTTTAATTTCTTAGAGATGAAAGATAAACTCTTATAACCTAAAGTTCTTCGTGATGTTTTCAAGTCGTCCATCTGCTGTGGCCTCACTTTACGTACTACTAGTCTTGGCTTTCTCTTTGTGGTCACTAGTGTCTGTCATACTTGTTCCCATGTATGTGCTACTTCATTTATTGAGTACTTACTTTTTTTTTTTTTTTGAGATGGAGGTTTGTTCTTGTCACCCTGGCTGGAGTGCAATGGTGCGGTCACCTCTGCCTCCCAGGTTGAAGTGATCCTCCTGCCCCAGCCTCCTAAATAGTTGGGATTACAGGTGCCCTCTACCACGCCCAGCTAATTTTTGTATTTTTAGTAGAGACAGGGTTTCACCATGTTGGCCAGGCGGGTCTCAAACTCCTGAACTCAGGCGATCCACTCATCTCGGTCTCCCAAAGTTCTGGAATTTCAGGCATAAGCCACTGCACCCGGCCTTATTAAGCACTTTCTCTGTGCCAGATATGTGCAATACATGTATTCCTTCATTTAACCTTCAAAACTACCATATGAAGTGAGCACTGCAGTTTCACTAATGAGAATGAGAAAGGTTAAGTAACTTGGCAAGGTTTTATTTTAGGAAATGAAGGAGTCAAGAGTCAAGTTCATATCTTCTGGTTTCAGAGAATAAAAAATATAAAGATGAAGTTAGCAGCTGAGTGCGGTGGCACATGCCTGGAGAATCACTTGAGCCCAGGAAGCAAAGGTTGCAGTGAGCCAAGATCACGCCATTGCACTCCAGCCTGGGCTATGGGAGTAAAACCCTGTCTTAAAAAAAAAAAAAAAAAAAAAAAAAAAATTATTACAAAAAAGACTCTCTCTGAGACCCTTTTATATGCCTGTAACAAGAACTTCTGCCAAGGGCTACATGAAGCATAAGGACAGTTAGCCAGAAATATAACACTGGCCCCATACACTGTTTCTCCTAAAGAAATGGCTTAGGCTTGTAATCCTAGCACTCTGGGAGGCCGAGGTGGGTGGATCACCTGAGGTCAGGAGTTTGAGACCAGCCTGGCCAACATGGCAAAACCCCGTCTCTACTAAAAATACAAAAATTAGCTGGGCATGGTGGTGGGCACCTGTAACCCAGCTACTTGGGAGGCTGAGACAGGAGAATCGCTGGAACCCGGGGGGCAGACGTTGCAGTGAGCCAAGATCGCTCCACTGCACCCCAGCCTGGGCGACAGAGAGAGACTCCATCTCAAACAAACAAACAAACAAACAAAAGAAGTGACTTGAAATAAGCCTTGGTAAACAATGTTGCCTTTGTTTCAAAACAACTTACTTGTCCTTCTGTACTTCTTTTGCCTTTAAAAGCTTCCCCTTACCTCAACCTCCCCAAATGTGCACGTGGTTGCCATGGCACATACATTTCCCATTGCAATGTTTCTGCTTATTCCTAAATAACTTTGTGAGACCAAGTAGCAAATGTAAGAAGTCATGGTGCTTATTTCTGCCTGCCAGCATAATTTCATAAAGCCCTGATTCTGTGATGACTACAGCTCTTTGGAAAAACGCTTTGAAGACAAAACAGGATAGAGCACACGGCCCGCCACATCTCTTGTCTGAGTCACTATATTCCTTAAAAGATAAATGACCTGCGGGGCGTGGTGGCTCGTGCCATAATCCCACCAATTTGGGATGCTGAGGCGGGTGGATCATTTGAGGTCAGGAGTTCAAGACCAGCCTGGCCAACATGGTGAAACCCCGCCTTTACTAAAAATAGAAAAAAAAGCCGGGCGCGGTGGCTCAAGCCTGTAATCCCAGCACTTTGGGAGGCCGAGGTGGATCACGAGGTCAGGAGATCGAGACCATCCTGGCTAACACGGTGAAACCCCGTCTCTACTAAAAATACAAAAAACTAGCCGGGCGAGGTGGCGGGCGCCTGTAGTCCCAGCTACTCCGGAGGCTGAGGCAGGAGAATGGCGGGAACCCGGGAGGCGGAGCTTGCAGTGAGCTGAGATCCCGCCACTGCACTCCAGCCCGGGCGACAGAGCAAGACTCCGTCTCAAAA